>NC_088307.1:7193833-7493833 GCF_032854445.1 Liolophura sinensis
ATAATCAGACGGATTTTGAAGCTGTTCCTCCAGCTGAAACTATTGCCAACATTCACAAATTCATCATCTTGTTTTTGTAACATTGTTGTAGATTGTTTTTGTAGCATTGTTGTTTGTTGTATGAATTCAAAGTACTATTGTATGACCTTGAACTTTGGCTAATTGTGGTGTGTTGCATTTTGAAGACGTAGTTTGAATGTTATGTTTCAATGTTTTTTTTTCTTTCTGTACATAAGTGATGTAAATTTTTCTGTTTTAACATAAATAAAAGTGTAAAGTTGTGCCTACTAGTTGAAAATCAATAGCCTGGGTACTTCCTTACAGGGTGGTCAGCGTAAGGGCTTAAGTACACACCCAATACCAGTCAGTCCAGTGTCAGTAAACTGCACACTGACATGGGGGTGGGGGTGGGGGTTGGGGGGTGTCATGTCTGGTGTCAGCATGGCATTTCATGGAGGCACAGCTGTAAACTTGTCAATATCGCAACGCATATCTGGAAAGGAAACCGCTGGCAATCAGTTTTATGAGTGGAGGAAATTGGATTGCTCAGGAAAAACCACTGACCTTTGATAGGTTACTGACTGGTGACACTCTTATGTTCACACCATGTGGGTGGGTGACAAGTTATCTTCAATAAAAATTGACAAGCAACATGAAAGATCCCACAGGGGCCTTTGTGGGTGAGGGGGTTAGTGTGGCTGAACGGGTTTGTGTGCCAGTGTGGCGCAATCACCCAGGAGTCTCTCAACAATGTAGTTGCACATGCTGGCTTCCTCTCTGGCTGTATGTGGGATGGCCTGCAACCTGTGGATGGTTGTGGATTTGCCCTGGTCTCTGCCCGGTTTCCACCTACCATAATGCTGGTCATATAAGAGAAGTATTCTTGAGTACAGCATAAACCACCAATCAAATAAATAAATACACAAAGCAGGTGAATGTACAAATTCCCTGCCCAAAGCCAGTTTTGAACCTGCACCTGGTGTGTGCTAACCATTGAATAGCAAAAGGTCACACGAGCCCCTGTTGAGCACTTATTGTCACCACAGCCACAGAAATAATGAAACAGCTTGGGAATTCTAGCCATTGAAAGGCAAGAGTTTTGACCAGAAACTCTGACATAAAGCTGCAGCCAACCCAGGAGACAAACCTCCTCAATTAAGAGTTTCTGCTGAATTAGCTAGGACTGGATTTGACTCCGCTACCTTACAGCTGTGACAGCATTTCATGTTCAAGTGCCAATCCCTCAATGACCAATTTCTGTCCACAATGAAGTCTTTCCACACCTTCACTTGTAAACACATGGAAAGAAAATTAAAGTTGTCAAATAACAAATTAGAGCCTTTATTATTTGATAGGGTGTTCACCTTATTTTCAGGCTTAAACTCGCTTAAATTTAAGACAGAAAACTGTGTACATGTATCCACGTAGCCAAAATTGTGCTCATGATGACGAAGAAGGGGAGATAATCAGATAAAGCTGAAGGGAGAGATAAGCCCCATCCTCTCCCGACCATTACAAAAAAAAATCAAACATGGGCATGACTTCTTACCAAAGAAAAGGAGTTGAAAATAAATAACACAGAATTGCATCTATTACCTCACTATATCAATATAAACATTCCCATTTGCATTGCCCGTTTGTATTTCCAAATGAACATTAGTACACGTGATATTTATTTATTTACTTGATTGGTGTTTAATACAGTACTCAAGAATATTTCATTTATACGATCGCAGCCAGCATTTTGGTGAGAGGAAACCCAACAGAGCCCGGGGGAAACCCACAACCAGTTGCAGGTTGTTGGCAGACCTGTACGTGCTTTAGTTGTTGTAGCACTAAACACACACCCTCATAATATTGTGAGCTGGCTTAGAAGTATATGGAACGGGGATACAGGGCACTTATTTGAAACGAACGATGTTTTCTGTTTCATAACCTCGTAACATTCACCTGAGAAACATTTAAGTGCAGATTTGTCGGCTTGGTATTCTGTCAGGTTCATAGTTTTACTCCTTTATATCAAAGTGTGCTGGATATGCTGGAGGAACAATTTGGTGTTAACTTTCAAGATAATGATTGTGTAATTTTATTTCAAAGCTCCATTTTGACAGTGTAAGACAATCAGATCAGATGAAAGTCCTCAAAACTGGAGCACACAAAAGCTGACGAAGACGTTTGAGCCCACATCTGTCATTCTTGGAGCATTCAATGTGTTGACAAATACATCACATACTCATAGTCAGGGGACAGTACTCTTCCAAAAGCCGTTGCACCAGTGTTATGCACATTTATGATCATGGTCACATACCCTAAAAGACCTAAAATTTCGCCCACAAAAGTGCATTTAGAGAGGTAAATAAATGTTACAAAATATTGCTTTGGTTCTGAACCTTACAATTTGCCAGTAGAATATCATCCCATGTTCTAGACAAACCTCAAAACACCTTTCTAAAATCAATAGAATTAGGAAAAATGGGCAAGTTAGTCATGGACGAAATTTTGGGGTCATTTAGGGTATCTCTGACTATGTCACATTACGCTAGATACATTTTTGTGGCTTCTGATACAGGCCTCTCATAGCTTTATGGCAGTTTCCACCCACCATAATACTGGCGGTCGTTGTATAAGTGAAATATTCTTGAATATGGCGTAAAACACCAATCAAATAAATAAATAAATAGCTTTATGACACAATATGTATCAGCGATAATAATGAGAAACTGTGAACGCACATCTTGGATTGCTCAGAAGAAAATTTTTATGTCACTGAGACACTATTTCTGCTGCAGTTTAAGCATGTGTGAAGCTGCAGAACAGACCACCCTTAACTGCCGCCTTCAATGGCCACTTCTGTCTGAGCCTTCACATAGAACGGTCCCTCATTGTAATATTCTTTCACACT
This sequence comes from Liolophura sinensis, assembly GCF_032854445.1. Classification (NCBI taxonomy): domain Eukaryota; kingdom Metazoa; phylum Mollusca; class Polyplacophora; order Chitonida; family Chitonidae; genus Liolophura; species Liolophura sinensis. Next base: position 7,196,736 of record NC_088307.1, read on the forward strand.
GATGTAGAACGGCCGCCCCAGCGTCTCCTTGGTGGTCGGAGACTCAGCGAGCATCCGCACAGTCTCAAACTTCGCCTCCTTCCCTTCCTTCTCGTGTTCTGTGGTCCGATCCAGCAAGTACTCCTTAAAGCCCGGGTCAGAGTTCATTAGTTTCTGTCCCCAAACCTGTAGCGCTAAGGCTTGGTAAACACTGTGGGTAGCACACCTCAAGTCAGGGAAGGGCTGCCGACTAAGGGACATCAAGACTTCAAAAGGTTTGGGAGCCATATGTTGGAACCAGCTCTCCGTCAGGGCCAGTAACTCTGTTGTCTGGTCCGCAAGCTGAGAAATAACATAATGAATTAGTAAGAATGCTCATGGGATTTGAAGGATTTAACACATAGGGAACAGGAAGTGAGTTCTAGGAAGCACCACAGCAATGGGGACCTTCAAAATTAATGAATAATGTAAGTAATAACAGTTTAAAGTCTTTAACACTAGCACCACCTCACGGAATTCAAAAATATGCAAACATATGCCCAACATTCTTAACCTGATGGTGTTTCAAGTCAACGTTCAACATTGGCAACGGTACTATACCCAGCTCCAAGAACAAATTTATTTGATTGACGTTTTAAGCTGACTCAAAAATGTTTCAATCACACAATAACAGCCAAGATTATGGTGGGAGGAAATGCCCAGAGCCTGAGGGAACAACCACCTGCAGGATGTCAGCAGACATTCCCACAACCAGAGAATAAGGCAACACGAGCTTGACCTGAGCAGGACTCACTTTGGTGAGAGGCTCTTAAATCTTTGTGATGTGCTATCATGCTAACCACTTAACCCATCCCTCCAATATGAAAGGCGGTAATGTTGTTTTGTTCACCAATAGATAAATAATACAGATAAACAAGATTACAGAGGCTACTATGTGCTCAATACCTCTAAAGTCATGAGAGCAGCAAAAGCATGGAGAGCTTTCACTCTGATATCAGCAGGCGAGTCTTTGATAATCACCCCCAACTGTCTGACAGCCTTGTTCATTGTGTCTCCTGTGAACAAAATGAATTATTATTTTATCTGGCTGAGATTTTACAATGCATTAAAGTTTATTATACCTCAGAAGGATTCTTGGTTTCCATTGGTCTATATACATTGTCACGATATTCAGGAGTACATGACGTACAACGATAATGCGCCCAAGCAAGGCAAATGTCATCCTCAGAAAGCAATAACTCACGTTCACTAGGCAATAGCCAACAATGTTACACTAACAGCCAATGACCTTGTACTCTTATTCTGCTGAAATTATCTCCCTTTGTAAATTCTTGACAAGTGATGAATGATCTAAAGAATGAATGGTTGACAACATGTTAGAATCAGGGAACCTGTATGCTTCCAACATGAGAATAAAAACATTCTATTCAAAAAGAGAAAAAAACCCATCAAAAGATGGATGCTATTGAAAGCAGCTATTTTCTGGTAGATGACTAGCACTTGCTGTTGAACATCTATGTCAAATCTGGTGTAAACTGAGACAAAATCTGGTAGGAAACCATGATTTCACTGATAAAACAGAAAAGATCAGATATCCAACATGCTATTGTAACAGGTTCCCTGAACTGCACTTAGGCAAACTAAATACATGTAATAATGGCAAACGGACGGGCGGATGCCAATAGCTTTAACAATGCCTATAGGCTAATTTTGGTCCAGGGGTAAACATCACGTGAGAATTTTAACTGGAAGTTTTTCTAATAAAGAGCACGCAATCTTTATTTATTCATTTATTTCATTGATGTTTTACGCCATACTCAAGAATATTTTGCTTATACGACTGTGTCCAGCATTATGGTGGAAAAAAAACCTGGCTGAGCCTGGGGAAATCCCACAACCATCCACGGGTTGTGGCCAGACCCTCCCACATACAGCCAAAAGGGGAAGTCAGCATGAGCTGGACTCACAGCAACTGCACTGGTGAGAGGCTCCTGGATCATTGCACTGTGCTGGCACACTAACTACCTCACCCATGGAGGCCCTGCAATCTTTATTTACAACTGTTTTATTATTGTATCTCTGATATGATTCTGAACTGGCATAACACACAAAACTTCTAAAACACTGACCTAATTTTTCCAGAGCCTGCTTGCCTTCCATTTCTCTTCCCACAAATCCAATTGTTTCCACTGCGACAGCTTTCAGTGTGACATCACTGCTGCTAAGCAGGTCAAACACCAGTGACATAAATGTGGGGTACTTCTCAAACACCTCCTTGGGATGGAAGCGTGCAATGTTCCCAAACACTTTGATTAACCCTGTGAAGTAGAAAATATTGACTTGAAGCAATCATGCATGTAATGTGAGAACTGTAATTCTTCAAACTTTTTGCATGTTTGTAAGACAGTTTTTAAGCATATTCTGTGGGCATTATTCTGTGCAGTCTGATAATATCATCCTTTTTGTGAAACCTCCAAAAATCAAATTAAAAATGAGCATCAAATTGCCCTGAAAGTTGCTCTTTTACATGCGAAAAGGATGAGGGATTAGGGTATGTTTAGGGGTACACGATCATAGCCTGCTTTATGTCACCAATCATGGAACCAGAAATTTATTTGTATGATCTCATCCTGGTAGTACCTGAATTGTATAGCTGTGGAAATGCTTGTTTTATTAAAATAATCCTATTTAAAGCAAGAATGTTGTTTTATCTTACTGCAATGTGTTCTTGTAATGAGCCACTCATTAAGCTAGTTGCCAACTGGTCCTGAAAAAATCCCTTCACCTTTTGGTCCAATTGAACTTTATACTTGCATAAGGGAAGAGTTAATTCCCTTGGATACATCTGTGCAGTTTGTAAGGGTTTTTCTTCTGCAAAACTTTTTGGACATATTTTGCTGATGATCAAGTTCGCTTAGAAACCCCACTGTATTAAGGTAATTCAAACTACCATGCGTTTGGATAGTAATGACCTTTTGTTGTAGTTTATTTTACGAGAGCTATAAATCATCAGTCTTTCTAGGCTGTGCTTCTGAGAGAGGCTTGAGGGCATATGTAGAGGTTTAAAATACCGCAGTCCTGGCAGTTCAACAAACAGTTCACTGCCTAAGGCATCATGCATGCCTGGGAGAACTGAGAGAGGGGTAGCCCTAAACTGCCAGCATGGCATAACTGTAATTGTTCTTTATAGTTTAAAGTCATGAATAGAGAAATTGTATGTTTCTTGGTTATCACTTTGTCAACTAAACTCAGCTGCTCTCGTTACACTTATTTCTGGATCTTAGAATGTAAAGTTGGCTCTCTCAAACTTTTTTTGTTTTGAAACAATGATTTGGACTAACATTAAGTTTTAACCTCTTCAACAAAAGAAGGGTCATTGGACAGACCCGGCGTAGCTGTCTTCAGGTTTTGTCTTAGCATGAAATTTGCAAAGGGAGATGCTACAAGATTATGTTTTAACGTCATTAAAATGTTTAGCACATCATCAAACTGAATTACTGAATTACTAACTACTGAATTAGGAAACCTGACCCGCATGGACTGGCTTTTGTCTTCTTCACTTTATCTTCACACACGACAGGTACTATTATGCTGGCATTACCAACATTCACATTAATGAAAGCTGCCATTGTTTCTTTAGTCAAAATGTGAACAGATATACTGGTATTTGGGGTCTGGGTGCCAGTCTGAGCATGTGATTTGACCTAGCGACGACGTGTTTACTTTATCAAACATCTGTTTTCATTAAATTCTACATTGCAAAGAAAATTTCTATCTGCAGTATTAAATTTGCAGGAAAAACATTTGAAAAACAGAAAATACCAAGAAAAAAGTGAAGAAAGCAGAAAGCAGTATAAGCTGGGCACTTAAAAGGCACCAGTGCTCATTTAAAATGTGATTGTGGGTTACCACCTGGTAGGAGACCGACCCCGATGGCTCAGTTAGTAGAGCGTCCGCTTCGGGTGGTAAATCCAGGGTCAATCATGGGTCAGGTCACAGCTAAGACCTTAAAAGAGGAAGTTGTAGCTTCCTTGTTTGGCATTCAGCAATAAGGGGATAGTGCAATGACTGGTTGACCCATATCAGTAGAATGGCTCGGGCGAGACAGCTTACTTGAATTCGGTAAGTCGTCTCAGTGAAGAAGCACTAGATAAAAGAGCGGTGGAAATCTGTCTTGCAACAAGGAGGCACATTTCATGCACTTTAAGGACTCCTTCTTTGTCACATGACTGAAAAATTGTTAAGTACGACTTTAAACCCTTAGCACTCACCTGGCAGGAGAAGGCTTCCCATTGGGTCTTCGTCCATCTTTCCCATCATGTTCTCCAGCTTACTGATGACACCCTGCTGGTCGAGATAGTGTAGTCCGTGCTGGACGGAGGCCAGGTCAGTGAGGAGCTCCAGGCAGTTGAGCTGGACAAGGATATCGTCCTTGTACAGGTCATTGATGATCTGTGTGAGCAGGCCAGACTGACAGCTGTGCTCCAGACCAAGGGGAGACAACTTGCACACATCCACTACAAACTAACAACAGGGGAGACAACTTGCACACATCCACTAAATACTGACAACATAACAGTCCTGACTGAATGAAACTTGGATTTGCAGGCTAAAGATGTGTCCTAAGATATATAGGAACCAAAAAGCTTCTCAGTTTTTTTCTTGAAGCATAAAATGGCTTTAAACTACAGCTTTCCTAAGGAGCTAGCAATTTATTACATTGCCAGCAGCTGTAATGCCAACAGTGATAGCTGTTAACTCTACTCTGTGAGGTGGGCGAATGAATTATCGATGAAAATATGCAAATTTATTTATCTGATTCGTGTTTTATGCCATAGTCAAGAATATTTCATTTATACAACGGTGACAAAAATTACGGTGGAAGAAAATCGGCCTAGGATAAACCCACAACTGCAGGTTGCTGCAAGACCTTTCCACATCACGATTTCACAGGAAGCCAGCATGACCTTCATTACCTTCCCCTTTTGGGGGCAAATTATTTGGGAATAAAAGCCTTACAACAAAAATCTAAATGACTATAGTCCTTCATGCATGTGTAGACACCTGAACTTACCTTAAAGACACGGTAACGACAGGTATCATTCTTTTCGAGGACCTCCTGTAACCTACTGAAAACCTGTCCATGGTAAATGGCATGTAACCCTTCTTTCGTTTTACCTTCAAGAAACAAGGAAAGCCATTAGAACATCTACCACCAGGATTCTTACTTAACATCCAAAGTACATAATAAGTGAATTATTTTGGAGTATATCAATCAAATGAACAAACAGAATCTTTTCAGCTGTACTATGCATTACAATATTTCTTTTCAATTTTGGGACACCTGGTCTGCCAATTTAAGCCAATATATACATGCAATTCCAGCAGGAATACAGAGTTTCTTTTTTTCTTGCATGCTTAGACCATCTAATGGGCATATTTGTATCTTCACTTCTCTAAAAGGCTTATAAACTTTCAACACTACTAATATCTGTCCCAAATTTTAGAAGAATTAGGGTATTCCTTTCCCCACTATCCTTCTGCACCATTCCCAAACATACAGCCAGGCCTCATCCCATCTCATCCATGTTCCTGCTGGCTCAGCTTTACATAGTAGATGAACCTGACTGGACCCCTTTACCACTTCCAGCTCGTCATCAGCCAGAAGCTGGGTGGATAACAGTCAATAAGGTCAGGGTGTTCATCAACTGGCAGACACACCCATCCCCTTCGAAGCCCCCAGAGTGTCTCCCAGCAAATATATAGGAGAAAATAAAAATATAGGAAAATATAGGAATTTCTTCCTAAATATATAGGATAATATATGAAACTCCAGACATATAGTTGTTTAATGCCATATTCAAGAATTTTTCAGATATACAATGGTGATCAGTTAATGAAACTGGTAGATCACCTGCAAGTTCTTACGCAATGTGACACCATTAATAAGGCTGTGCAATCCGTCCATGCTGTCACACCAGCGTCGTCAACTACTTATTGTCACCAATGTCCTTTGAACACCAAGGAATCAAGAAATCGAGGATTCAAACCACTAGATTACATAGTACACCTACTAGCCTACATACCATACAAGAGACATAGGAAGGAAATGAAACATGATAGGTCAAAAGTTGGGGGAGGGTGTAGGGGTCCAGGAAAGCTCTTGGATCCTATATAGACGTACACACGTTTCACTGTGTTTTAAGAGAGAAAAATCGACATGTAGGTTGTGATTTTACATGTAAGTTCTCACTTTCTGTTAAAATATGCGCAATGTCAGTTGTAAAATATTTACTCAAACAGTGCATGTGGATAAAGTGAATAAGGTTAATTTAACACTGACCAGAGTAACTAGCCTGTAGCTAGCTCAGTAGAGAGGGGATGGGGTCATACAAAAGCAAGCGGAACGACTATCCCAGTCAATTATAGGTGAAGGAGACCCGTTCTACAGACCAATATGGAGGGGGGAAACTGGGAAGAGCCTGGGGGGAAACCTACGATCATCCGCAAGTTGCTGGCAGAGGCCTTTCAGAGGAATAGACGTATATGTTAAATATTTGTTTTCACTGCATTTGAATGCTGAGTTACACTGAAACATTTTGCAAATTTACAAAATTTCAGACACCTACCTTTTTCATAAGTCAGAATAAAAAAAAATTCCCTATCAACCTACTTTTTTCCAAAGGGGTTGGGTTACCCTCCAACAATTAATTTTTTTAAGGATGGCCTCATGCAAGTATTAAAGAAGTTTTTGAGCAAGGTGTTAAACAACAATCAAATAAATAAACAAATAAATAGTACATATTGGGAGGCAAAGTCTGGAATTTTTTAAATTACGGGAAGCACTTTGCCTTGTGGTTTACATGTATGCAAGAACACTGAACATTTTTAGTTGAATTTGGATTAAAATGTACTAAGTAAGCATACCAAAATGCATTACTGCAAATGCTCTTGATTTATTTATTTATTTGATTAGTGTTTTACACAGCACTCAAAAATATTTCATTTATGCTATGGCGACCAGCATTATGGTAAGAGGAAACCTGGCAGAGCCTGGAGGAAAACACAACCATTCCAAGGTTGCTGGAAGACTTTGGCACGTGGAGAGAAAGCCAGCATGAGCTGGACTCACAGCAATCACACTGGTGAGAGGCTTCAGGGTCATTGTGCTAGCCAATCAGGCACAGAGGCCACTCAACAATTCTCTTTTAATGCTCTTTCTTGAATGCTCTCTATGCCAAATGTTAGAAACTGTTACTTCAACCTAAGATTAGTATAGTATAGTCACATTCCCCTTACTGGCAATAATTGCTATTTGATGTAAATGTCAGGGTGTGAGATAAGCTCATGTAGCCTACATGTACCTTGTACATGAAAACTAAAAAGCAGCATACAGATAGACAGCGAACAAATTTTGAGTTGATTTTTAAAGGAAATGTAAGAGGTTTTCAACAAATATAGGAAAATATAGGAGGGTCTGAAACATATAGGAAAATAAAGGAAATAAAGGAACACTCTGAGGCCTGCCCTCTTATTCCCTCGTATTATATATTCCTCTTTAGTACCTAGCTGTAGGAGAGCCTGACTGGCTGCCTTGGCCACTTCTAGGCTGTCATCAGCCAGTAACTGGGTGGTCGTCAGCAGAAGGTCTTCGTTATGGGCCAGGTCATCTGGACAAGCCTCTCCACACCGAGTCAACTATGGACAAAGTTAGGACACTGATTCATGGGCTAGCAGACTGTACCTAGTAACACTGGACCTTACTTCAAACGGGGCTCACACTGTTAAATACAAAACTTTATATAGACTACTACAAAGTATATTTCTTAAGAGACACACTCAAAAAATTTTTTTTAGACACAGGCAATCTGTTTGTTTGAAGTTTAACATTGCTTTCAACATCATTTCAGTCATACCATGATGGTGTCTCCTTGTAGCAGACAACATGATTATTGGCTGTGCTGCCTGACTAAAACACAATGCTGAAACACCAGGCATAACGCTCCACCCAGTCACACTATACTAACACCAGGCTGAAAAGTATTAGGTTTATTCCTCTTATGCTGAGTTCCAAAAGAGGTAAACTGAGGTTATTGATGGTGCAGTCTAAGGTGGGACTCGAACATTGAATCCCAAATCTACTGTTTAAAAGGCAGACGCTCTTTCCACTATGTCATCTTAGACGGTGTCATGTTCAAGGGTAAAGAAATAAATAATGTTCATAATTTATCTGATTTAGGTACATGTACTATGCAATGAAATTGGATTAGAACCATATCAGTGGGAATATTCTCTGACAATTATATGTCTGAGTACTTTATCGTAGATGATGGACAATGCCAGATCTATGAATACATCTGTTAATACACCGTACTGTGTTTCAGAGGGTACATATACATATAAATAAAGGTGCGTCAATATTACCTCACATATATATGACTACATACTTTACCATGGACCTACCTATCAATTTATAGGTTTATAAATCGTATTTGAGTAGAGCACAAGTATAACGAAATCAAGTTGTGTCTACATTATCAAATATTTGTATGGCAGCATACTTTACCATGGACAATGCCAGAAGTTTGACTGGTTTGAGTGGATGAGCCAACCCTCTCTTCATCTCACTCTGGAAGTTGATGTAGATAGCCTGAGGATTTAAACCATCCAGAAGTCGTCCTAGCACATCACAGCTCACCTGTAACAGCTCGCTGAAATAGCCACAAGAAAACAGCTTACATGTCATTTCACAATGACTTATCATTTCAGAAACCTTGAAAGACAAGGCAACACATAATGTAACAGTTATTTAACAGCATCAACAGCCGCTGTTTTCCAATGTGCTTGACAGGCATTTATTTTCATAACTTGTTATATGAGAATTCACACTAGAAATCGAGAAGTAATGCAGGCTGTTTAACAATGAAGTTAAAAGGTTTACTTTGTTCCACTGTTCTTTCTGGAATTGACCAACTCGACTTTTCATTCAATGATCAAACCTTGAGACAGCCAACTATCAGAAGTTGTTGAAAGAAAATGTTTAATATAATTGATATAATTTTCACAATGTACAGCTAAAGAAGTGGGTCAACCGCAAACAAATGCAGCACCATAAACTTTACATCTTCACCAATGGATCCAATGGAACATCACAATGAATGAATGCTGAAACAGAACATGGAGGCCATTTACATGGCTTCATATAATGTACATGATGTTGTTGTTGCATGATAACGCAGAAATCGAAAGTGTCTTACCCGTCGTCTGTGTTTAAACAATCAAAGACACTTCCAAACGACACGTTGGGCACTACATCTTTTAAACTGCTCGGTGGCGTTGCAAAAATTAATAGCTTAAGTTCCTCTAGTACTGACAATGGCTCGTTGGAAGCTGGCAAAGCATCTAGCAGACGGCAAATTTTGTCAACAGTGGCCATTTTCACTTCAAGTTCCCGGGAGATAACGTGTGCTGCAGAGTCACGCGAGAATTGTTGCTTAGGGAACGTTGAAAGATGGCGGGGTTGTTTTGAGGGAAAATGTGTACTTTTGAAAGTGAATGTGTAACACGGAGGGAATGGTAAATGGTCCTTTTGTAGTTTTTCCAAGTTTGTGATTTCGTTGTTGCTTTAAGCGAAGTATATTTTGGAAATAAACATTACAATCGACAGATTTGAAATCGAGCACACTTTTACAACAACAACAACATAGTGAAGCAGTCAACGCGATTGGATCGGGCACTTTATCGGACACGGGACAGCCTGACGATGTCCGCGGAAGTAAAGCCCTCAGCGAGGGTGGTACCCAGTGGGAAAGTGTACAGACAGATGTTTGATGCCCAGGTAAGTTAATCAAAAAGAAACTCTTCAAGAAGTTTCATTTGTTCTTAGGCCCGAAAGGAGTTGGAGTCTTTCGGGGCTAATTTGTTCTGGAGTCAATTGGCCTATACATGTATTTTCATTGGCCTATATTTTTATGCAGCATGTAGTTATATTGTCATTTACTCACTTCATTTGATTAAGCCAGCTTTAATTTTATTTTATTGCATTCTGTTCCCCTTCATGGGTATCCAGTTCTGAAGCAGGACTACATGCGCGTAGGCCTACATGTAGCTGCTCAACATGGCAGCTGTTTGAGGAGCATGTACCGTGGAAGCCTTCGTGGCTATAATAAATCAGTTGTAAAACAAGTCGTTAGGTTGGTATCTTTTATTTGTATGAGACTTGTTTGATAACAAAGAGAATCAGCCTAGACCTTTGTTGAGTACGAAATTAATACTGTTAGCGTCAAGGCTCCAACAACGCTAGGCTAAGAAAAGGAGTTGGAGTCTTTCGGGGCTACACTTACCATTAACATACTTACGGTTGGCTTGGCATTGTGCAGGTTCAGCTTACCCAGAGCCTATCAAAGGGACGACGAGAACCGACGATCATCTCACGGGAGGATGGAATACCTCTGGTGCGGAGTGAGCAGAGGGACGGGCTTAATGGCTTTCTCAACAGCAGACAGAAGACCTGGGTGGACTGCTTCCCTAACGACCCTCACACAGAAAACCCTGTGCTCTACAAGTAGGCTCCCATGTATTTGACTGTTTTTTGTTTTATTGATGGTTAATGCCATCAGTAAAACATGTTACATGTGATCATCTTTATGGCTGGAGGAATTGGATTGCCCAAGATATATATATAGGGTGTCCCAGAAGTCGCGCACCATCAAGGTTGAGGTTGAATGCTTGAGCTACAGAGTGGTGTGTTGCCCCATCTCTTCCAAACATAAAAACCAATTCAGCTCTTTCTTGTACTGTCAGTTTATTAGCCAGAATTAACTCTGAAAGAGAGAAAAAAAATTTAAAATCAGTATTAAATCTGAAAGACAGAAAAAAAATGAAAATCAGGATGGTGCACAACTTCTGGGACACCCTGTATAAGTGTGTATGTTTGTGCTCCATATTGGTGCAAAACAAACGGTCTTCAAGAAATGTTATACTGCTCAAATGACCATAGCATATCAGCGTCATCAACCACTTATTGTCACCAAGGCCCCTACAGACAGTTAGAGCTAGGAATTTACAGGTTTTGTGGCACAAGCTGGTTTTGAACCCAAAAATTGTGTGTCATAGCTTATCCATTTTGCCATGGCACACTCTCAAGTGTGAGTTAATACTGACAAAATATGACTGTGGTTTACAAGTATTCGCAGGTGACATATTTTGTGTTTAACATACGACTAGTGCTGAACGTACTGTAAATGACCTAAAGTTTGCATGTGAATTACTGTTATTTACTCTCACACGATCTGAGTTGGCTGCAAGATAACACAAGAGCGAGATTAGCCCCACCCACCTGTTTTATTACCATGCATGTCACTTAGTAGCTCTGGTTGCCAAATCAATGACAGTGAGGTGTGCAGTCTCTCGACTAGTAGGCCTACTTGTACATCTCTAAATATACCCATGAATCAAATCGAAGAAAGTATCAAGACAGGCGATGTGTTACAAGTCTTTAAATTCCAAACACTGTCTGAAAGCATGACCATGCCAAACAAAGAATGTACATGCACAAGGTACACTGCAGATGAACCGATTATTCGGGTTAGGTCTGTGTAGAAGTCACCTCACACCGTTATCTGGTGAATGGTTATCTGCTGAGAGCCCTCATTATGCAACGAATATGTGTACAAATGTATTTCAGCTAAAAACGAATTATCTGTCATTTTCTTCCCGTGTCCATGTAATTCCAGGTTAGGATGTTAGTCTACACACATATTTTGTTTCTATACAGTCGGAACTGTCCTCATATTGGAGAAGAGTTCCTTTGTCCACACTTGTACTTAGGGAATCTCCCATTAAACACAGAAAACTTACTTTCGAAAACTACCACAGTTTACTTTTACTCCTTTTCAGTAGCTCTGTGTGTGTCCGTCAAATTATGAGACCTAATTTGTTTTCAGTTTTTATCACATGAGGGGTTCGCACAACGTCCGTCACTGGCTTTATGTCAAAATAAAATGCATGTTTTATGATTTTTTATTGAATATCAGCTGAATTGACATCTTTATTTATTTATTAAATTGAGGTGTACATGTAACTCAAGAATAATGCGCCTGTTATATCTGACAGTTAGTGCTTTGTTGAGCCTTTTGTCAAATTGGTTAAATTGTTTTATTAGTTATTTGCATATATGGTGTTAAAATGAATTGTTTACCTTTCGTTACAGGCAGTACACAGAGTTTGTGAGTTCAAAATTAAAAGTACCTGACAGTGAAACAGCTGGTGCTGAAGTCAGGGGGTTGCCAGATGTGGTTTGTAAGTATAAACTCTGTCAATCAGCTGTCACACTTGAGCTAAAGTTAAGTGGTGTTTTTGACTTTGTGTCTGTTCGGATTGAAACAAGAAGTTAAAATATCTGTATTCTGGTCTTTATGTAAGAAACGACGATGAGACATTGAAAAGTGAAGAAAACATAGAAATTGGTTTACAGTCGAAAAATTAATTTACAAACTGGAATTGGTGAATAATTAAAGAGGGTAGTTATCGATAAAATTTATTTTTTGCTGTTGAATTAGGTGGATGTTTTATGTATAAGGAATCTGAAATGAAAATAATTCACCTTTTCAGTGCCGGCACGAACTGGATCAGATATTATCGACAGGATTGCAAAAAGTAGACGAAATAGGTATGATCTGGTGAATTTGAGCGTGTAAAGTCATTTATGTTGACTATCAATGTATCAGTTGTACTTTTTGTTTTAGAGATCACCCGATTGAATTGTCATGGTAATTGCCTTTGCTATATGCAAGTACATGTATGAACAGTTATTCTGTCTTGTCAAGCTTTGCTTGTTGAGTTTGTTGAATTTCTGTTAATTTCAGATTGCATTTATCAGTTATATGTTTGTGTATTTCGTCATCAGTCTCAGGAAAGCTTTATCTTGTGAAGTGCACAGATAGGTGTGGCAGCAGTTTATCATCAGCCTCAACAGGTTTTCCTTCTGAGTTTCTGTGAAGTGCACAGATAGGTGTGGCAGCAGTTTATCATCAGTCTCAACAGATTTTTCTTGCTGACTTTCTGTGAAGTGCACAGATAGGTGTGGCAGCAGTTTATCATCAGTCTCAACAGGTTTTTCTTGGTGAGTTTCTGTGAAGTGCACAGATAGGTGTGGCAGCAGTTTATCATCAGTCTCAACAGGTTTTTCTTGGTGAGTTTCTGTGAAGTACACAGATAAGTGTGTCAGCAGTTTATTGCCAATCTCAACAGGTTTTTCTGGCTGAGTTTCTCTGAAGTGCACAGATAAGTGTGCCAGCAGTTTATTGCCAATCTCAACAGGTTTTTCTTGGTGAGTTTCTGTGAATTGCACAGATAGGTGTGGCAGCAGTGTATCATCAGTCTCAACAGGTTTTTCTTGGTGAGTTTCTGCGAAGTGCACAGATAAGTGTGCAGCAGTTTATTGCCAGTCTCAACAGGTTTTTCTTGGTGAGTTTCTGTGAAGTGCACAGATAGGTGTGGCAGCAGTTTATTGCCAATCTCAACAGGTTATTCTGGCTGAGTTTCTGTGAAGTGCACAGATAGGTGTGGCAGCAGTTAATCATCAGTCTCAAAAGGTTATTCTGGCTGAGTTTCTGTGAAGTGCACAGATAAGTGTGGCAGCAGTTTATTGCCAATCTCAACAGGTTTTTCTTGGTGAGTTTCTGTGAAGTGCACAGATAAGTGTGCCAGCAGTTTATTGCCAGTCTCACCAGGTTTTTCTTGGTGAGTTTCTGTGAAGTCCACAGATAAGAGTGGCAGCAGTTTATTGCCAATCTCAACAGGTTTTTCTTGCTGAGTTTCTCTGAAGTGCACAGATAAGTGTGGCAGCAGTTTATTGCCAATCTCAACAGGTTTTTCTTGGTGAATTTCTGTGAAGTGCACAGATAAGTGTGCCAGCAGTTTATTGCCAATCTCAACAGGTTTTTCTTGGTGAGTTTCTGTAAAGCACACAGATAGGTGTGCCGGCAGTGTATCATCAGTCTCAACAGGTTTTTCTTGGTGAGTTTCTGTGAAGTGCACAGATAGGTGTGCTGGCAGTGTATCGTCAGTCTCAATGGGAGGTTTTTTGCTGAGTTTCTGTGAAGTGCACAGATATGTGGCCTTCAATTTATCATCAGTCTCAGTAGGCAGTTTCTGGCTGAGTTTCTGTGAAGTGCGCAGATAATTAAGTGAGCCAGCAATTATTTTGAGTATGATCAATCTCAATCAGTTTTTTGTTTTTACATCTTTTGAGTTGCCTGTATTTAGTACATGACTTCTCTGAATGAGCCAGATTTTTGTGTTTGTTTGCAGACATGAGGCAGCTGTGGAGGACATGAGACATGAGCTGTCTGAGATCAGCCAGGTAAGTTTTTGAATTTTGTGATTAGCAGCGTTTTATCATATTGTGTGAACACGGCTATACCCATGGGATGTATACATGTACTACAGTCTGATGATGTAACATCAGAATGACGATTGTTTAATGGCACAAAAAAATGGTCTCCAGATTTGGTCAGTATCTTTCAGTGTGATGAATTATTGTCATAAACGTAATAAAAAAGTAATGAAGTTTTGTTTTGAAATGCTGTGTTTCACCTAAATTTCTGCATGTGAAAATGCACTTTCTGAAGCACATAAAGGCTTTAAAATTATACGCTTGAGGCCAACATTTAGGAAATTAAACAAACTTTACAAAAAACTCTTAAGTGACCCTCTAACATTGATGAATTAATCAGAATCCATCAAAAATGTTTCATTTGAAAAAAGCTAAACTTCAGGTGAAATACAGCTACCTGTGGCAATGCTGACGACTTTTCATCTTTCTGTTCAGAATCTGGAGCCGAGAATTGCTGAGGCGGGAGAGATGTTGATGAACAGTCTAGAGGAGAATGAGACAGAAATTAACAGACTGCTGGCTAAAGTTGAAAAGGATGAGGTATGTAAAGGACCAGTCACACCTTTACACTTACAACAGGTTATGACAACTTGCGAGTGAAAAACTTGGGTAATTGTCTTAAATCATGGATTGATTCTACAATAAGCTCTGTGGGATTTCGGCGAATCGTGATGAATCTGAAAATATCACCTGTATAATGCTCCAGAGGTGGTCAGAGTGGTTGGAGGTGGTTTTCATGTACGCACAAAAACAACCCGTGATCATCTGCAATCTACAAAAATTAATCTTAATCAGTTTAACATCACAAAGTTTCTGTGTGGACTGATAACTTCTGGTTTATTTCTTGCCACGTTTGATGTACATTATAAAATCGTTATCAAGCATTTGAAGATGCAACCAAAGATTCTAATTTATATACAAGCAGTGAAGAGAAATTTAGACAAAAACAACGATATTGTATGTACACCTGTTAAGTGGCTAGGCATCTAATGGTAACATCTAATAAGGTTTATTATAAAATACACATTGTAAAAAGATGTGATAACTGCTGTAAAATGTCTTATAGACAAACAAACTAATAGTCGAAGAAAAATCAAAGTCATTTTGAGGTAATCTAGTTTGAGCTTTTAAACATGAGTGAGTAAGTGAGCATTTTTGATCCCTGTACATGTATCTACAAAGTTGATATCATTTTCTGTTTCAACCCTTGTCCTGGTAACACAGGATCTCATAACGTATAGGATGCAGGGCTTATCTCAGCTATGGAGAGACATTGAGTCACATTCGTCTGTCAGACAGCAGTGGATTGAGGAGTTTGATGTCACTTGTCATGATGCTGAGAAACAGCGCAGCATGCTGGTAGGCCAAAATGTTTAGAGTTCCTTTGTCACATATCACATTTAGCCTTTTGTATATTGTCATGTTGATTTATTGTTAAGCCCCTCTATTTTTGCAGGACCAGCTTAGCAAACCCTTCCCCCCCAACCCCCCCCCCCCCCCCCACCACCAAAGGTTAAGTACTAGTACCTGTTCACTGTGACGCATACATAAAAATTACACTCCCTAGTACATGTGTTTTTTTTTTCCCCAAATATGCCGCTTTCCATAAAAATTTTTTCCAATTGTAAGCCCACTGGCTCTTTCTCAAAATCTGCGGATTATACCCTGTCATGAGTGTATCTGCTCCAGGCGAGCTGTTTGCAACCAAATCCAGTTTTCATGTAAAAGCATGTAGCCAAAAGGTAGAGGTATTTCAGACATCTGGGCCTAGTTTCACAACGCGGCGTATGACACATGTTTTTTTGTGCATATGTCATACGGTATTGTGTGATTATTGTACCTGTACAACATCTTTTTTAAACTGAGCCCTGCCTTCTAATTGATGTTGCCCAGGTGAGAGAAGTTTTTATGAAGTATACCAAACTGTTGGAGAAGATTTCCCATCTGTTAGAGCCGGACTTGCACAAGATGCTGGATAGAGAGTCACAGGTATGCTTATACCAGGACTATATTGTCATGCTAAGTTCCGTACAGTCGATTTCACAAAGCGCTTTTTGACCCATGTCAAATTTAAAACCTCGATATTACATGACCTAACAGGTTCAAACTCATGGCAGATTTGTCTAAGATGACTTCTGTTACAGTATTTCACCTAAAGCTTTTTGCAAGTGACACATTTTCTGTGAGGGTTGATTAATTTCGAATCTGAACGTCTTAAGTGTTAGCATCAAAGATGTTGTTTTATATCATTTACACTAACAGTACGTGCTTTTGAAAGTTCACTTTTACTTACCAAACATTAAGCGACACATAGGTTTCCCTATTTCAGCTGTTTCAGTCCAAAAATAAACATTTACATGAAATTTAAAATTTTTGGCTTTTCATCAAAAGTGACTGTATGGAATTGTGTCCAGATTGTTTCATCTCTTACTTTCTAACCAAAATATGTCAAACGCACGCACCGTTTCCGAGGATCTTCTAACCAGCATGATCTCTGCGGCATGAACCCATGTCCAGTAACATGTGAATGGTCATGCCTGGTTTCCTTCTACCGTAATCTTGGCTGTTGTTGTATTAAGGGAAATAATCTTTAGTGCGGCATAGAACACCAGTCAGATAAATACATCTACTGTGTCCAACAGTATTTTTAATTTGTTTGTTTAAACTATGATTTTACTACTCTTCATTTTATTATCTACAAATTTACCACTGCAAGTGTGATATTTCATGTACAGTCTCATGCATCATAGATCAGACTTTAATTTGGGATGTGTTATTTATCAAATGATTTTGATGCGTGCACAGATGATCAATCAGACGGTGTTGAGCAACAAACGCTCCTACGCCGACCTATTTATGCGGTTGATGTGCGCGGACATGGAAAGGGAGAGAACTCAGCATGCCTGGTGGCTTCGGCGCGTGGCAGACTGGAAAACCCTTCACACCAATGATACCATTGACAAGTTCAGGTTGGGTAAAAGTATTGTCTGTGCAACATTTTGTGACAGTCCGATGCAAACTGTGGTAGTCTACTTTAGATCAGCCCACAAGCAAATACCTAAAATTTCGCTCCCAAAGATGCATTTTTAGAGGCAAAAAGGTACAATAAAATATTGGTGCCGAAATTTACATTTTGCCATTGCCATATCACTCTATTGTCAGACAACCTCAAACACCTTTCAGTAGGCCTGGCAGACAGAACTTAGGCTTAGGTAAAATTTTAGGTTAATTACGATCACTTTTACGCTACGTCGTAGATCCAATTTCTTGTGACTTTTTAAGCAGCTATATAAGTAGCTCTGGCTGTCATGTTGGCTGGTCAATTTGTCAAATTTTTGGTATCCTATCTTTTATCATGGACTGTTCTCTTCATGAGGGACCCAAATGACATTTTGTGGTATTTCACAACTATTGCAAATTTGAACTTCTTCTTTAATGACATTTTGTAATGCAAAAATAAAATAAAATTGAAGCGCAAAGTTTTTATTGAAAATTGGTGCAGATGTAAAGGGTTTACTGCCCCTTAATTTGGCTTTATTACACCAGTGTTATCTCCCTTGTTTGTGGTTGGCAATCTCCCAAGGTATTTGTAGACAGACAAGAACATCCACCTCATTTAATACCCAGTATCCTTAGCTAAAGATAACATTAACTGATGCATGAAGAGAAGAAGTTTCTAGAGGAATAAGATGTTAAATAGCCACTCCAGTTCCAAAATGTGTGTTTTATAAAAAACCTTTTAACTACTGAAAAAAAAATGAATTGATAGCATGGTTGTGAGAACAAGTAATATTGGGGTCGCCGAAATACTTTTTTGTTTAAGGAACATTTAAGATGTATTCATATTTGTCGTTTTATTGCTGTATGGTATGCACAACTGTTCTACTCTGATATATGTGTAGAACTTCGGACGCTCAGAAATTTTTAAATTTTGAAAATTTATCAAAATTATTGTGAGAAAGGATAATGTCAAGTAAATAATGGGGGTCACTGAACTGCTTTTTTTTTGCCCTAATGAGGGTAAAATGGCTTATGTGGGAGTGTATTGGTATACCTGTACCTGCAGAAGTGAAAAGTGGGCCATATTATGTCATTTTAGTGATGCTTCACCCTCCACTGCAGCATCAGCAACGCAACGTCACAGTGAGCGAAACACATACTTCACAGATGTAACCAGGGAAATTACAAATGTGCAAAAATCAGCACAGAAACTATGGATTTAAACTGTAGCAAGCTCCATTAATTCGGGATTGCTGTATTGTTGTATTTTCCGATCAGAGCGTTTATGCAGAGTAAAGCAGTTGAGGAGCCGTCGTGTTTACAGATGACCAAAACCCTGACAGAGTCGCAAGTGCAGGCACTGAATGTGCGACGAGTCGACCTAATCAACAGCCTGAGGGATTTTAAGCCCCCTACCTCAACAAAATCTGCGGTATATAGCTGGAACTCGCAGATGTCCATCGTCAGTGAGGAAATAGGTAAAATAAATTATCAACTCACTTACTTAGCGATTTACTGTATTTAAGTTTAGTTTAGTTATTTCAGGAAACACATGACTGGTTATTGCCTCGACTTTATTATACAGCCACTCAAGGGCTTTTTTTTGTGAAACCTGAGTAACATCTTAGAAAAATTTATGCATTGGCATCAAAAGTATCATTTTAAGGTGTTTATGAGCTTCTGAAAGTGCTATGTATGGGTGAAAAAGTGCTTTAGTGGTTGCTTTATATGGTTGTATAGCTGTGGCTCTGCACTGTTCCTCTCACCATAATGCTGGTCATCGTTGTATAAGTTAAATATTCATGAGGAGGACGTTTAACACCATTCATATAAATTAATAAACCCACAAACAAGAATAGCAGGAGAATCTGCAAAATTCATTTCATCTCCAAAGCTGGGAATTACATGTAAGTTGCTCCTTTTGTGTACAGATTCTGCCTACATGTAAACTAGTTGACAGCTAATGATTTATCTATGTTTTATCTGCAGATCACCTGAACCAGCAATATGTGATTCGACTGAAAGAAGAGTATGAGAAGGTTGCTCAAACCTGGTTAGATGAGATTGAGAGAATGAAGGTGAGATGAGAGTTCAGTCCCAGCTGTAGTCACACGTATGAATAAATGGCATGGTTGGGTGACATATCTGTAAGGGGAAACAGCTGTATAACCGATAACATGGTGACCCTTTAGATTGTCCCAATGTGCATAATTTTGCATACGTTGAATTCTGATATCTTGGTTGTGCCACATCATAAAAACAAAAAGTTTATGCCTTTTAATATGACAGGTCATTTGGGATGCTTTATCAGTGCACATATACTTTTGGTTTAGTGTTGTCTCTTTTTGTAGCCAACAACCTGCCAGCAACTTGCGGATGGTTGTGGGTTTCCTCCGGGCCGTGCCCGGTTTCCTCCCACCATAATGCTGGCCACCGTCGTATAAGTGAAATATTCTTGAGTACGATGTGAAACACCAATGAAATAAATAAAAAAATCTTTTTTTGCATTAATAGCATCGTACTGGAACAGCCATCTCTGGATATCGTGACTTCTTGTGCAATATTTCAATGTCATATTGGCAAATGCCACTGGATGCATTTATATGACTATCTGTGTGACACTCAGATTTCTGCGTTATTTCAGATATCTCTTATTGAAAGTGAAGCTTGTACAGAGGAAGCTGCTCGTCTGGTTGTTGAGCGTGATTTTCTCCCCCTCATTGGAGAGAAACAAAGGGCTTTTGAGCAAAAAACAGAAGAAATGGAGGTTTGTGGCTAAAGATGGGACCAGGCCCCTTGGGGTGTTGTTCTTGAATTTATATTTGAAATTAATTTTAAACTTTGACATACAGACAGCTTTTAGTAAACTGCTTTATAGTTAATCAGATAAAGAGTCAGCAGTTCTAGATGGTAGGTTGAATTTTACATTTAAGAGCAATAGTGATCTCAGACCACATTAAAACAATGCTACTGTAAATCTTCAATCGTTTTGACCCCGGAAGCAATTTTTCAGTGGGATTTATGGATACAGTTATCATGAAAATGACGTCAAAAATGTCACTGAAGATGCAAGCTTCATAAAACTGTGCATATTATTTCTCTACAATCCATAATTCTCTCAGAATGTTTCAAAATTTCTGTACTCAGTGGTGGCTGTAAAATTTGAAGAATTAGGGTATTGTAATACCAAAAAGCAGTGTTTAGAGTAGAAAAAACTTCTGTGTGACATGGCCCCTCATGACCACCATAGAATTCAAACGCATTTAACACCATGAAGATGAAAAAAAAATAGAAAGTAAACCGTACTTTATTATTTATCTTTTATTATTATTATTTTTTTTTTTTACTTTAAACATCAGTCAATCAAACAAATGACTTGTTCTTAATACAGAAAGCGTTTGATAAGCACCACGAGGAGATGCAGTATAAGCTCAAGTCTCTGTTCAAGTACAGTCAGGGTGCGGCCCACATGTGGGACATCCACGAGATCGGGCTGGCCAAACAGGAGCGTGCGCTACAAGAGAAACTGGACGCTGGCCGACAGGCGCACGACCTACAGAACCAGGTAACGATGTGACGGACATCATGAGGTAGTGAATTGTGTGGTACTTTTTGGGGGGATTTTTGTTTTATGAGCAAATTCTTTTTGTCTGCATTTTGAATCAAGGAAGACATGCAGTGTTATTTACACCTGTGTTTGTATGTAGACTGTGACCATCAGGCCCTTTACCAGTGAGGTTTTGGACTAAAATCTGGTTGCTGTTTCAGCTGAGGTTTTAGGTCAGGAAGTTTTTCAGGTATCCTCCAACCATAAGCATGGCCCTGTTTTCATGAGACTCACTTAACTAAGTAACCGGTCCTGATAGCACAGTTGGTAGAATGTCCGCTTTGAGAGCAGTAGATTCAGGGTCAGTCCTGGGTCAGTCACACCTAAGACTTTAAAGGTGGAAGTTGTAACTTCCTCGCACTCTGCCGTTAAGCATGAAGGGAATAGTGCAACCACTGGTTGCCCTGTATCAGTGTAATGGCTCATGCTAAATACGCTCCATGAAGCTGACCACAGATCGCCGCCATGGAAGTGAAACATTCATGAGCATGACATTAAGCAACAGTCAGTCAGTCAGTAAATCAATCAAACCTGGTGCTTAAAAGAAGGTTGTTGTTATATCTTGAAAAGCGTTAAAAGTTCATAAAGAATTTTTAAAAATGCAACTCGAAATAATGCTTTCTAAAGCTTTTAAATCTGTGAATAAAAGAAATTTGTATGAAAACTTAACTTTTTTATTGCTAAATTATCATATTTTGTTTAATTTACTTGTTAGATGGAATACAGTTTGTTTAGTTTAAACAACCAACCCTGTTAATATGATAGCGAACAAAACCACCTACTGCAAGCTGGATAAATAGATCAAATTCCAAGCCTTGGACAATTTTGAGAGCAGCTTCAGTGTGAGTGGGCTATTGCTGATAGGTCCGAACTGTGTAAAGCTTGAAACAGGAAACAGATCATTACTGGGTTGGTACTGAAAATTGGGGCAATATGATTGGTTCAAAATGCAGTGTTAACTGAGACATGGTTATCTTCAAATGACTCTGGCAAATAAGGCCAAGGCGCAGCTGTTCTTTGAAAACAAGTTGGCAACTCTTCTCATAACCACTCAGTTTTCAACAAACAACAGAGAAAATGCTACTTTATTAATTAGCCAAAAACAGGAAAACTTTTTTCATAAAACTTTTTCCTTAATAAGGCTTAAATATGTAATCTGGAAACATATATATCTTTATAGTCACCACATATATGCTGATTTCATTATACAGTTGTTGGTGTTTTTGTTTTTACTGTGTTGTTGTTACTGTAGTGGTGACATCATAATCACATTGTTGCTGATTTTGTTTTTACTGTGTTGTTGTTACCTTGGTGTTGTTGTTGTTACCTTGGTGTTGCTGTTGTTGTTACCCTGGTGGTGTAGCTGCCCTAACCACATTGTTGTTGTTGTACACAGGAGAAGGAGGCAGCTCTGGATGCGGTGATGGACAGAATGAGACAGGATGGGTCAGAGGGAGCACTCGCTGAAAGTTTAAAGAAAGCCCTGGACATGCTCACTAAGATCAGAAACAGGTAAGGGTCATGGTCAAGTCAAAGAAGATTCGTAAGGATTTTATTTTCACACAAAATGTTCCCTAGACACAATATTTATGTCTGTAAACTGCATCATGTTAAGTAGTTCCATTTAAAAATACCCATTAAAGTTAGACATCCTGCATGTACCACGAAGACCTGGTCGGGTGCTGTTATGCCAGTAAGACCTGTTGGGATTATATATTGAAAAGCTCTCGCAATCATTGCCGAATCCTTGCATTAGGCTTACCCACTGTGTGCTTTTCTAGAAGCCATCATATGACTTAATCTAGAATTACCCCTACATATACATCTGTTAATTAACACCCTTAAGATCATATAAGTTTTACAACAAACATTTTGAAAGATAGGCTGCCGGAGTTGAATTAGATACTGGAAAAATGAGAATAGCATAGCGACTGTGCGATAAGATGACCGATTTTCACTCACGTACTGGCCACCGTAGATGATGCAAATGCGCTCCAAATCTGGTTTATCTGACATGAATTGAACATCCCTGAAATTGTGGTAGTACCTGTGGAGAATTTGGCACGGTTTCATAG
Source organism: Liolophura sinensis (assembly GCF_032854445.1). Lineage (NCBI taxonomy): Eukaryota > Metazoa > Mollusca > Polyplacophora > Chitonida > Chitonidae > Liolophura > Liolophura sinensis. The sequence goes on from NC_088307.1 coordinate 7,219,795, forward strand.
TCCACAAAGTCAGGTCCAGCGATACTGGCTGCAATACCATGCAGTCGGGCCAGTGAATCGTGAGTTGCAGTGAGTGATGAGAACAGTGTGTCACTCAGCTGAGGTGGAGAGCTGCCCTGTAGTCTCGTCACCGCCGTAGGGCAAAGGCTAGCGGCTCCTGACAGTTCGTGCCACAGCCTGTTGTTTCAAACAAGCAAGTAGCTAAACAGCTTCTGCGTTCCGGGATTGAAAATCCAAAAGTCTTTTCTTTTTCGTTTGGCTTTTTAGGATAGCGTTTTCTTTTAGAAGGTCTCATATGACTACGATTGAGTCCCCTGTAATTAAAGGGTCTTTTTGATGAGACCTGGCTCATATTTTCTTAATTCATGGCATTTTTATGCCATGTATGTAACTTTACAGTATCCTGCATTGCGTTACTGCAGTTGCTAGCCACACTTGAGCGTGAAATAATCTTGAAATTAGCTGTAAATTGTATAATGATTTCCCCTGTTGTCTGTGTTGTACACATAGAGAAGATTTGTCTGCGGCGAATGTACTGCTGTGACGTCACAAAGTCAGCAGTGGGTTGATCTTAGTGGAGTAGATTTTCTGATGTTTGATGACCACATTCTGTGTTTTCTTTCTCCCGTTCTTGACATTTTAAATAATCGGAATCAATTCAGGTGACATCAAACCATCTACAGTATCTGCAGTTTGGAACACCCTGTGCTGGGGATCTTCTGTAATGATCAAGAACAATATACAGTAATTAAGCTAACAAGTGCTTTCAAGTGTGCATCTATACACAGAGAGTTGTTTAGAAAGTGTCTTGGGCAGTAGTTATAGTAGTGAAACCCACTAGCAAATGCAGTGGTCGAAACATAGCCCAAGCTTAATTATGGTAATAGTTCATGTTTAATGTACAGTTACATAATTATTTTGGGGTTATGTGCAGAAGTTGCGGGAAGTTAAATGTGGTATCAAGTCTCAGGTTTTAAAGAGCAACGTCAAGCAAACCTGTTGTCTTAAAGCTGAAAATGAATTATCATGAGCTGGAATTGAGCCTGGGACCTCACTGATCAGTAGCCTGTGGACTTCAGTTGGACCACATTGTAATCCACTGAGCCATTGATCCATTCTCGTCATGTGCCTCTTGTATGAAATATTTCACTGTTCTTGTGTTTCAGCAATGACACGTTTCACTCTTTTAGCCTTTAATCTTCACGTCTCTTGTGATTCAGCTATGACACATTTCAAGTTTCCTGTGTTTCAGCTATGACATCTTTCACCAGCAACAGGTCGATATTGTGCAAACCTACCCTGCCATGGTCACGCAGGAGCTGCAGAACTTTGATGCGTCGGTGTGCAAGTTTTTTGCAGTGGACAGAACTCACCCAGATGTAAGTCAGATTTGCTCTGTTACTTCTCTTTGATCGAAGGTTATTTTCAATCTACATGTGGTACCAGTGTCATATGCATTGAAACTTGGATAGAAGTATCAGCTTGATATGCACTGAAACCCAGATAATAGTTTGATATGGCTTGAATCCTGAATTGTAGCAAGTCAATTATACTTTTCTGTGATTTTATGAAACATATGAACATGTCAATTTCCACATGATTCTGTGCTGTTCCACTGTCTATGTTATGGATGCAATTAATTCAGCAAAAGCCTACTGAAATTAGAATATGTAAATAATATTTTGATCTCTTTAATTTTCATTGGGCCAGGCCATATTTCTCGTCCTTTATAGTTTTCCTGCTACAATTGTTGCTGAACGATCAAAGCTGTAATGGTTGTCTCCCTTGAGTGTGACTTAAATCCATAGCTATCTCCCCTTTGAAATAAACTTACATACCTAGTCCAGATGCTTGATCCGATTGACATGTAGGGTCACACAACACCGCCATTGCTACAGAGATAGCGTTCTGATTGGCTGTTGGCAAATCTCATGACAGCCTCGTTTTTGCAAACAGGTCAGCTATTTATGGACGATGGCTTTGGAGAATCCCTCGCTAACATGGCGCCATATGGCATACAGCTATCGGTATCATGGTTAACCTGACCCAGCTTCTGACCTAAACACTAAAATAAATCTGTTGTACATTAACAAAGGAATTTAATTTCCTTCAACCCACACGGGCTTGTTTGAAGGTGCGTTTGGATAACATTGCGCTGCATATGTTGGCCTATGGCCGGGATACGGAAAATCTCTCATTTTCGAAATTATTCCCTATCTGAAGAAGGAAGAACTGCCTTAGTTTTATTTCGTGGAGTTGCCATGGTTGTGTTGCCAGTCATGTTCACACAGGCCAACATATCCGCCACATGTGTCAAACCAAGAAGGGATTTCCTCACTGTGAAAACGAGACATACTCTCGTTGCAGAGGTGGTATTATAGCACAGCAATGCTTATGTCAGGAGAATTCCCAGGCCATTGCGCTCTCCCTGGCAGTCTTAAATTTTTAATGCAGCACCACTGCCTGGAAAATATCTCAGCCAATGAAACAGCAGCAAGTTGAGATTATGGAGGTAGTCAGTACTAGACCCTATGTTGTTAGATCAGGGGAGGTAACCAGGGTCCAGATGCTTGACTACCTATATACCATCTCCCCCACAAGTAAGATAACCTTTTAAAAACTTTGGATAAAATTATTCAACCTATTGTATTTGTTTTTGACAAGTACTTTCGGTGATCTTGAGTATCTATTTTTTTGGATGGTTCTTTATTAAATGTTATAAATAGTTTGATCTACCATTAGGGTAGCCAAAATAAGCAATATAGTTGATTATTCAACCTACCTGTATCATTATTATTATAAGTGAACCAAACAATTTTTAAACAAAAATCTTACCATTTTTTTAGCCCACTGCCCAGTATTACTGTTTAGGGTGTCAAGAATCCCCATGTGGGATATATCATTGCTGACGCAAAATGGAATTGTAGCTAAAGTAAAAGATAAAATTGTTTTTAGGGCTATTCCACATGTCTCTAACCATTGATCACGATTTTTCCTTGTATTAAGTTCTCTGTATTTTGTGCTGATTGACTGTGATTGCACATGAAATATCATTACATGTATTAGCTGTTTTAAACATGCTGCATTTGCACTGTGTGGATATAATTCTAAAATGAGCCTTTCACTAGGTCACTAATCCTGAGGGGCCCTCTCTGGCTGAGACTCTTAAAGTTCTGGCTTACTGCGACTGAAAGAACTTTGGATCAATGAGGCCGCAAGTTCAAAACTAGCTCTCACTACATTTTTAAGTCAGGGAACCGTCACATAAGTGAAAAATTCTTGAATGCTGTATTAATGACTAATTAATCAATCTGTAATCCTGACACCTATTTGTTTGTGAAGGATGCTGCCAGAGAGACGACCGAGAAGGAGGAGCGCGAGGAAGCCACGGGGTCGGTGATGCTTACATCCCCTCGCAAGAAGAAAAAGAAGAGTGCTAAAACTCGACCTGAGAGTCAAGGGTCTGACTCGGTAAGTCTGGCTTTTCATTTCAACCATTGTGCTTGATACTCACCATATTACAAAATGCAGGAGATCAGAAACTGCAGTAAGTTAAGTTTTAATTAAAATGGTGTGCTAAATTTCCAGCAGAAGTCAAACGTTTGTAGTTTTTGCTTAAAATGCTATTTCTGGTCCTTGCGTACACTAATTTTTCAGCAGAAGTCAGACATTTGCAGTATTGGCTTAAGTAGCTATTTTTTCTGGTCCTCGTGTGTACTAAATTTCCAGTGGAAGTCCAAATGTTTATAGTATTTGCTTAAGAAGGTATTTCTGGTCCTTGCGAAAAGTTTGTGCTCTGACTAAAAGTTTCTTCAGGGTTAAAAGTATTTCATACACATGTATGAAGTGTTCACTAGTGTATCGCAGTGGTCCTAGTATATACAAATGTTCACGTAGAATAAACGTTTTTGTGCCTCAACCACTGAAATGTTTTCCCACAAAACATCTGTGGAAAATTAAAATACCCAACTCAGTGAACATATTGAAATAAAATTAAGCTCTCTTCCTGTTTGGTGGAATCTCACATCTTAATGATGAAAGAACTTTGGACCAATGAGGTCGCAAGTTCAAAACTAGCTCTCACTACATTTTTAAGTCCGGGAACCGTCACATAAGTGAAAAATTTTTGAATGCTGTATTAATGACTAATTAATCAATCTGTAATCCTGACACCTATTTGTTTGTGAAGGATGCTGCCAGAGAGACCACTGAGAGGCAGAAGTGTTATAAAGCATGTATGTAACATCAGTTTAGCATAAACATAGACAACTGGTGTTACTTTTGCTAAGAGTGCACCCAACGGATAAATGTGGAACAGTGTCTTTTAGCGCAATATGATAAGGCCAACCTTAAAAAGTTCTTTGTGGGGGATATCCTGACCATATCCATAGAAGAAAATACAGTAGGTCAGTAGCCGTTGAAAAAGACAAACCAAAATGCTGTCACAACACGGTTCAAAACATGTAACAAGTTACAAGTAGCGAGCTATCTTAAGTGTAGCGAGCTAACGTGTACACCTTAAATGTAGCAAACTGCCAAAAGCACAGTGCGGAGCTGTCAGTGGAATAGACGTGATTTATTCTCCGTCCAGTAATGAACCTCGATTGGTGAAGCTGATGACTTAATTATTTAGCCTCAGAGTTTGAAGGTTTAATACAATAATCATCCCCCACACATGTGCATCCCAGGGGTCACTTTCACAAAGCGGCGTACAACATTTATTGTCTTACAATATTTTGTATGTCACTATTAACATACCATTGTCCTTAATATGCAAACTGTGCAATATCGTACAAGTACTATATCTTTGTGAAAGTGGCCCCAGATGTTTAGGGGTGTGAATGCATTATTAAGATATTTATGGTAATCAAGGTATTGTTGTAAATGATGAGATGCTATATAGAATAATCATAATAATAATAAAAAAAAAACAGTTCATCAGGCTTACATGTGTCTAGTAAAGTAGTGAGACTAGTGATGCTGATTGTAAAGCTGTGATAGCCTCATATGTAAGATATAGATTTAGTCACTGTTATGGTGTGCTTGTATTATTGGGAGATTTATGGTAATCAGGTATTGTGTGAGTCAGATGTGCTTTAGGCCAACAGTGGTACAAGCTTTGTTATGTGTCTGTTAAATAAGTGAGATTAAGGATACTAACAGTAAAGGTGTTTTAGGTTTGCTCATGTATATACATGTATATACACTGTGTGTACGTGTGTGTATGTGTGTGTGTGTGTGTGTGTATATATATATATATATATATATATGTGTGTGTGTGTGTGTGTGTATATATATATATATATATATATATATATATATATATATATATATATATATATATACAAAAAATTCCTGTGTGTCCCTTGTCAGTGTATGGGTGTGCATGTATTATTAGGGGATTTGTGGTAATCAGATAATTTTTGTTTAGAGCTTCTGTAGGCTTTGTTAACATATATGTCCAGCCTAATACCTATTAAACACTTGTATACATGTTAAAACTGTTATGTTATGAGTTGCACCACTAATATGGGCAGACAATCGAACTATAGGACTTGGATCAGGCCTCCTGTGGTGGGTGGGGTGGACCCGGGATATTGTTAGTATCATGCCTCCACATGTGTGGGGGAATAGGAGCTTTGTGTAGATGGGGAATTGGGGCAAGGGGGAGGGATTATTGAGTTGTTAAAGCCAGACATGATTAACACAAGCTGATTGTTCATGATGCCTGTTGAAATAAAATCCCAGAAATGGTTTGATGAGATAATGTAATGGTATTGAAGTTTAATCTTGTAAAATTGAAGTAAAAAATCTTGTAAAAAATGCTAATAGCTTTAAAATGTAGTGATCATGAGTTAATTTTGATATTCGATGTCATGCCTTGAAACCATTCAGCATCAGTTTTTGGTTTGAAGTATACCATGTCTTTTATCAAAGAATATTTTAACTCTTTGTGTTTATGGAGGCATTTTGGAGGAAACATACCAATTTGTCTTGCTTGATGGATTTTAGATGGTTAGATAATAGGTAAGACGACTTTTTGAATTATAATGGCAACATCTTCATTTTATAAAGAATCTAGATTTCATAGCTGAGGACGCCTTTGTCAAGCTCATGATAGACTGCTAAAAAAAACACACTGTAAAGTGCTGATCGCAAAGTTTGCCTCCCTACTCAGTGTGATTTTGTTTTATATCATCTCAAATTCTAAATCAAACTCTCTGGCTGCAGACTAAATTCCATTACCAAGAATTAGGATGTAAAAGCTAAAAGACATCATCATATTAACTTGGCAGTTCTAAAAGACAAATCAGAATCAAAATTTTTAACCTTGAAAGTATGAGCATCTGAAACTGGTTTTTGGAAGTGAATAGGAAACGCCAGAATAAAAGTATAGATAGATTAGCTTCAAATGTGTGTAAAATCTGTAGATAAGGCTGGGTTATTGTTAGCCTGCGTATTTATGTGGATGTTACGCCTCGGTATATGCCTCAGGTGTACACTATATTTAGGCGCGCAGCTTAAATGTTTACACGCTAAAAGTCCTGATCACATGCTTAAGTGGAAATCCTTGTCCCTTCATACTTAATGGTCACTGTGTCTTTGTGTTGAGGGAGTTTTTGCATGGAAATCCATGATAGATGGATTTTGTACATTGTACAGACAGGGGGCTGAAATTATTGACAAAATAACCCTGGCGATTTCCAATATTCCACTGTGATGAGAGACTACTGTATTTGTCCTAAAAAGTCATTCTGCGTGATTTGGGGCTGTTGTTTTGATTTTGTGGTTTGTTTGGAAGATAATGTGATAAAAGCAGGAAAGAAAAAAACAACACCAGAGGTAAAGCTTTATAGCCTTTATTTAGCTGTAGAAATTGATTCAACAGCAAATTTTTAGGGAAAATACGTTAATCCATCTTACAAAGCAACAATGCACTTGTTTATTTTATAGGTGTGTACTGTAGCCTTAGTGTTGAATTTGAAATTAAACAATACATGCAAGGTGCCTATTAATAAATACCTATGGAAATACTGGAGACTTTTTACCAGTCTCTAAACATAGTGGAATTCCTGTCATTAACAACTGGATGTGTGTATAAAATGCCCCTTTCTTCTCTTGTGTGTTTGTGTTAAATGTAGGCTATGTTGTATCCCGTTTCTCCAGTAATTCAGTTGGTTCAGCCCAGGGTTAAGTTTAAGATGAACACTAGTTGTTGAGCATTGATGTTGAGGCAGAAACATTGAGAATTTTTGTAGAATTCGAAGGATGTTGTTGATTCAGTGACTGGATGAGTTAAGTTTTTTTTTTGTCCTGAATTTCTGTTAACTTTTTATTGTTTTTAATGTCAGTTAACCACAACATCAAGCTGTTGGGATGTTTACCAATAGTAAGATGTTGCGATTTTCAGCAATGGCCAGGTGTTGGGAATCTCACCAATGGCCAGGTGTTGGGAATCTCACCAATGGCTAGGTGCTGGGATTTTCAGCAGTGCCCAGTTTCTCACCAATGGCCTCGTGTTGAGATTCTCACCTGATTGGCCAGGTGTTGGGTTTCTGACCAGTGACTAGATGTTGTGATTTTCACTAGCGACAAGGTGTTAGGATTCTCACTAATTGCCAGATTTTTGGTCTTTCACTAATTGACAGATTTTGGGTCTCTCACTTATTGCCAGATTTTGGGTTTCTCACCAACAGCCACATGGTGGGTTTCTCACCAATGGCCATGTGGTGCACTTTTTACCAACGACCAAATGTTGGGATTCTCACAAATGGCCAGGTGTTGGCATTTACACCAATGGCCAGATGTTTGGTTTCTCACCAATAGCCAGGTGTTGGGATTCTCACCAATGGACAGATGTTAGGATTTTCACCAGTGGCCGGGTGTTGGGGTTTTCACCTATGGCCAATTCTTTTGACTTTTTTTAAACACATGAACATTTTTCTGATGTCTTGTAGATTACTGTACACACGGTCCCAGAAGTTCAAATCATGGTAGAATTTGTCTTAATTACACATCATACTGTGCAGATATTCCAAATTTTAATTTTAACGGTACTAAACAAGCACTGATTTTAATAAACAAGAAATCAAATTAAAGAAAGGTGTTCAAAGCTATTTTATGCCATTACTGAAGATTACTGAAATAATGTTCCCAAAAATTCCTTTCGTGTGGTGAACATCAGGAAAAAATGGTGATGTGACGTCAGAGTTCCTAGATACCGTTAGATTGGTTCATAAACCCACCATACTATTCAAATATTTGAATGCCTTTCAACACTCTCAAAAAAAAGGGGAAAAAACAAAATGAAAGTATTTTTACAGTTTTCAGTTGTCTGTATGATAAACCTTACTTCATATTTTAGTATTTCTTTAAAATGATTGTGTGTGTACTGGCCACTTTGACCATTGTTAAGCTATTTTGTAGACAAGATGACTTTAGAATGATAGAGTGTATCATAAATGTTATATTACAGAACAACATGCTGAATTATAAAGATGGATTTAATACGTACCATATCACAAATTATATGTATACGAATGCCATATACTGGTGTGATTAAAACATCAGGATATTAACACTTAAAATATATACATGTATGTAGGAAATAACATAACAAGGACAAAGGTGTCAGATATGAATGGTTGACACCCTTGTGTGGTCTACACATAACAAACACGCATACTGCTGCTGTAAGCTATCAAGAATTGTATGGAGTTTTTCATCAGTGAATCGCCCTGCGGTACTACATGAAAACTCAAATAAAATTTCATGTGAATAACTGTTTAATCAAATCATATGTAATGTATGGTGTTTTTTTTTACTGCTCCCCCTTCTACACTAAAGTTTGTAAAGCAGGGCAACTGTCTTTTGAAAAATCCCATGAAATTACAGGTAAATAATACAGTCAATAATTAAAACACATCTTTATGATGTATTCACAAATATATACTCTGTGTAGTAAAACGCTGATAATATTTATATTAAAAAAGTCATAATACCATTTAAAGTAATGTTACTGGTCTTAAAATAATTAAAAACATCACTGTTAAAACTTGACATATATTTCAGTCAGTTTACGTGAAGGGCACATACAGGTATATCCATCATGTACATGTTCTAGTATAATAGCACAGCAGTCTTAATAATACCTTATTCCATTTGTATAGGCATGTAGTCCTCTTAAGGTTAGATATTTGCACAATCCATGTGACGTAATGAATCCCAATAATTTGTCCAGGGCAAATGGAGTGATAAAATCTTTCTGGTTCATCTGTACATAAAGCTGTTCTGTGGCCTCCACTTTATGCATGTAGCCTCTAACCGACACACAGAATTCATTGTTGGATTTATTTGTTCTCAAACACTTCCAGTAAGCCACTGAATTAGAATGGGTTACTGCACCTTCTGTTATGACCTCATCCAAAGTTGTTCTCGAATACTTTCTGCTTGTAGCATACATGTGCATGAAATCATCTGGTACACTTTTGTTGTTTTCTGCATGAAAATCCGTTGAGAAAAATGCTAAACATTTCCAGTCAGTAGGATCAGGAGTTTGAAAAAAAAACAAAACAAAAACAACTCACACGATGAACCGTTCGTATCCAGTCCATCTGCTTTTATTTCCTGAGGTACTAATCAGAATAATGGTAAATCAGATGAAAATCCACATTTTCCTGTAATGGCTTCACAGTTAGTACATGAAGATAGAGAATGTAAGTGCAAGAGTCTACATGTCTATGGACTATGCCACAGTGCTAAGCTGTAATAGTGTGTGGTTCCTAGGTGTGTTACACCGTTCACTATAATCTGGTGTTTTCTATAATCTCCTCTGGATAATCCTGTCTATCAGGCGTGGGTTCGCGCTGTGTTACGATGGGTTTGTTTTCTGTGGCACGCATAAAACTGTCCCCTCGTCCAAAGATGGGGTTGTTGACAGGTCCACCGGCCCTCATCTCTGGCACAAGCGTCCCGTGATGCCATGTATGGTTGTCGTTGTCATCCTGGGCCTTAGTCTCCATGGCCAACATGGTGAGGTCACTGTGCGGCATGTCCCGCCCCACGGTTGCCCACTGACTGTTGATATGCTTCCCGTTGCCGTTCATCGCCAACACTTTGCGGTTTTTGAGAGACGACGCGCCAACGACCACAGGTATTTCTAGGCGGAGGTCTTTGCCGCCAGATATTTCCACTCTAAACTGGAACAGGTAGGTGATGTCTATGATGTCACAGAATTCCAGTTTTGTTTCTGGGATGTACGGTGGGATTGTTAAGCGAACATTCTGCCATCGACGACCTTGACCCTCACCAAGGTCCACCTCATCTCTGCGTCTGTTGACGATTTGCTGGAAACTGTTGGTGGAGTTTTTGGCAGTGAATGTGCTATGCATGATCAGAGATGCTTGAACAGCCGTGATGGTTTTAGGACATCGGTTAGCAATTTGAGCCGCAATGAACAAATCCTCACCAGGGACAACACCGGTTTTGTTCACACTAACAACGGCCTTGACCTTCCCAAAGGAACACGTGCCATAGATTCGCTTTTGTTGCATGATCTCGACAGGTTGTCGCGTGGACTCTGACAACAGTGACTGCCGTAGCAGAAGGAAAGGTTCAGAGGTCAAGTTATTGTCTATTACCTTCTCACCTTGGACTGTGGCCTTGAGGACGTAGGTCACGCTGCCAAATTTGCCGATATATGACGAAGGAAGGTTTTCAGGGAGGAAATACTCAAATGGGAACTCGTGGTGACCGTCGGGCAAGCTCAGCGGGCTGCCCGGTCCAACATCTATCACAGATTTGGAGGCATTGATGTAAGTTTCCGAGGCTTGATATCGCTGACCAGAATGCTGATCTTCCCAGGCTGCCACGCCTTCCCCTCTGATTTGCAGCAAGATGTTCTTGATGCGGGATGGGCGCAAGAGCCGCAGGGATATTTGCCCGCGAACAATCTCACCCGGCTGGTACTGATACTGCTCATCTATGTCATGTTCTAGGTTGATTACCAGATGCTCCACGGCTGACATTTTGGCAGATTTCACGATCAGGTAAAGTTTATACCGACAAATTATAAACAAGTGAATTGATCTCTTTCTCTTGACTGTCTACATCACACTGAACTGGCACCTGTGCTGAGAGCCATTCACACCTCAAAGAATAATTATAATCCAACTACCTGTTGTGCCTTCAGGTAAAATCCAGTGGCCCTACAGTATAAACCCTTGAAAATCTCCCCCTGGAAAATCCTGTTTGGCCCTGCAGAAAGATCTGTGACTTCCTGCACGCAAGGACAGTTGTTGTGCTGCAATAGTTTGCTCACTGATTAAATCCAAAGCACCAAGGTAATCCAAAACCCTGAAGGAAATTAAATCCCCTAGCAGTCAGGAGATCTGTGAAAGCTAGTACAGCTAGAAAAACAGTTGCTCAGATCAGACCTAGGCATGTGCTGTTGTAATCCTGCATCAGCATTGATACTTAAGGTTTGGTGGTTTATTTCTTCACCTAATCTTGCAGAAGACTTAATCCTGCCAACAGTCCAATACAACACCTTGCCTCTTGGTAATCAAAATCCCAGGTGTGGTTAGGTTAGAAATTATTACGACATCTAATCCAATGAAATTGAAGCCTTATCTTTTAGCACTGACAAAAATTCTCTTTCATAACTTCATACTCACAGAAAATATTTCAGAAATGTTTTTATACTTTTGTCTTTTGATGTTCAACATGGAATAGTCCTGGACGATTTTCTAATGAATGGTTTCGGAGCTTTTTCCTGGCTGTAAAACTCGCAGGCTTCAGTAGCACATACACTTGCCTAGTACATGTACAGAATAATCCACACCCTATCCAACCTGTGTTCACTGACAGGAAACTAATTGTCTGGACATCAAGGTAATTAATTTTAGAGCAGCATTGTTTGGTCAGTTTCTCACACAAGTATATACCTGGAAAGTCTGTTTCCTGTCCAACAGCCGTTCCTCAGTGTCCTTGGCACTCGTCTGAAGTCAGAAGAGACAGGGAAACATGTTAGACAGCTTAAGCAGTGAAAATGTTTTCTCATATGTCTTGTCTGTATTGGGCTCATCGCCAGCTCAGATAACAGAGGTGATAAGTTAGCTTACACGATCAAGTGGGCTGTAGATGCGCCTCTCAACTCACAGATCATCTAGCCGCCAACAGGCCCGTGTCTGTGACATCATTAAGAGATACAGACAAAGGCATTCTTCTCTTAACATTATCTTCATACATGTACAAAGAAAGCCAGAAACACTTGAACTCAGAAAAAAAAAAATAAATAAAAACAGTAACAGATGTTAAGTGAATTGACAATAGGGTCAAATGTCTTAATGTATTTGCCTGATGTGAACTAGATTTCCTCTCAGTTACGATTAAGGCCTAGTACATTTCAGCAGAAAGTGTCAGCCCTGCATGCTGCAAGTTTTTGCGATTTTCATATCATGCCATTTGAAAATGCAAAGTGGTTGCTGTACTGTTAATATTGTTTTCAGTTTGGAGTACACAAAATGTTAAGTATAGGGTACAGAGAATGATAAATAGTTTGTGTTATAGTCCTCAAAGTTGCTCATAATATGAAAGGCTTAATTGTACATGCCTTCTGCTGATAGAGATATATAAACATACACTCTGTGTGCTCAAAATGTGTATGTGTGAATGTACACATATGTGTGGGCTATAAGCAGATACATTGTGTTATAAATGGGAAAAGATAGTGAACTTTCTATCGATTCTTTGTATTTCGCAAATTTATTTAAAGTTGGCCTACTTTTCTGTGAAGTCTTTCCTACATCGATCTTGTTTGAAAATGTTAATTTTCCCCCTTTATGTGTGTAGGAATAAAGGCTGGCAGTTTTTTTTTTTCACAGATTTGAATACATCTGTGTATTTATTTGTTTGACGATCGATGTTTTATGCCGTAGTACATCTGTCTGGAATCAGTGTTTATCCAGTGTCTGCATCCAGACATTTCAGATTTGTATGTAAATTACATCTCTGTTTGGGATGTACAAAAAGGAATTACAGACTGAACACAGGTTCATTTGCTCTTTGTTTTTAGGCCTCAATTAATTGGTTTTTTTTGGTATTTATTTCCATTTCTCCTTTCTTCCCCACTCGTATCTGTGCATGTTTATTGAAGGTCAGTGTGACATAAAAATAAAGACATGCTTTTTTATGATGGCCCTGCAACAACATTTTGTTCTGCTGCGATAATTCTCTTTGAGCCAGACTTACAATTAAATGTCTCCTGAAAAATTTTACAAATCCTATTCATATGAATTCACCAAGTCTATTTTTTTTTTGCAAGCAATAAAAAAGCAAAAACAATTATACCAAAGGAAAAGCAGTACATGCACTGCTTCTGAAGTGTTTTTTTTTTTTTTTTTTTTTTTCTTTTTCTTTTTCTTTTTCTTTTTCTTTAGCTTATGTGAGGACAGTATAGATGTATAAAATAACAAGGTATGGCCATGATGTAAGCAACAGTGGTGTTTGTGAAGTTCTGCAGATTCTGTTGTAGCTGGGATTTTTGAAAAACAAAGTTAAGCTTGCAGCTGATTTTGTGATGGTAATAAGGTGTATAATATAACTATAAATCAGTATTATATGTCAGACTATCTGTTAGCCAATCTCAAAAGTGAGTCGGGCAGGCTGTAAAGCCTCTTCAATCAAACTATCTCCCCTATAAAGCATGTAATTACCACTGAAAAGCCTGTCAGATAGAAGAAAAGAAGCTGAATTCACCGGCATATTTTTGTGAAGCAATTAAGTACACAAAAGATTGTCCTCAATTTAATTAGATTTGTTTTTAAATGGTTTTATATATTGGAGCAATCTCATCTGATCTCAGGTCTATATTTCATGATTTCTGTGAAGTGTCGATCGGTCAGAACGATTTATTTCAGTCTTAAAAATCTTAAGAATTGCGTTCTCAAATTGCATATTTTATGGTATTGTCGTACTTTACTGGTCAGATGTGTTGAGGATTTAGTACAGATTGTGTGTAGAACAAGGGTATATTATGGAGTACCTCTTAGGCTTTTCTGTCAACAAAATGTGTAGATTTCTTTCTTTTTTTTTTTTTTTTTTTTTGTATTAAGCAGTTTTGTTTAAGAACCAGTATCATTTTAATTATGTGCAGAAAGATAATAAAGCATATAGTGTTTGTGAATGTTTTAATTAATACCCCTATAATGTGAGGAACAAATGGTGGCTTTGTTGAGGGGTTACTTACACCTGTCTCTGAACACACCTTGATTACAAAATATCCTGTTTACAGATATTGACAAAAAACATATAGCAAAACTACAGCTTTTTACATACAGCTGGTGTTACGTCATACAGGAGACCACACAAGTGTCATTCAGAGTGAGATGTAAGGAAGTTTGACCGGTCATTGATATAGATGTATCTGATAATCTGGTAATATTAATTAAATTCTCATCTGCATAAATTGTTGTTAATTAACACTTAGTCTTTTGCAACAGATGCATTGCATTTTGCTCTTGATCCCCCCAAAAAACAAAAAAAACAACAACAACAAAAAAAAACAGTACAGACACAATTGCACAAGGTTATTAAGACTTCTATTTGTTACAAGTGAAGTTTTGTGTAATAATCTATTGCTAATTAAAATATGCAAACTGAGGTACAACAAAGCATGACATCTGCGACTTCTTTACCGTCATATCTGCTTTGAATGTCAGACAAATACACCTGCAAATATGATTTTTTTCACAGCTGTCTAAATTATTTAGAGCTGTTTCTTACCACATATGTCTGCTATCTTAGAACTTCATACCTGCATCAGATGTTATCATTGATAACCTTAATGAACTCGGCAAATTCATTTTTTTTATTGTGAGGAGTTTAAAACAAAGGGACATTGACACATCCACACCAGGTAGGGCTCTGTGGTACAGACAGTAGTAATTAAAGACAGCTGACATGGGATGAATGACAGATTATTGTATGCGTCTTCACCCAAAAATGTTCTCAAATGTTCATTTTTTGAGGGCTAAAGCTCTCAAAAACATTGCATTTGGAGGTGTAACTCACATTTACCCAGTAGGATAGCATATGTCACCCTACCTTCAAAACACCTTCCTAAAATCAATAGAACCCTCAGAATCAGGTGAAATGATTAAACTTGGTTATTGATGAAATGTTAGGTCAAATACAATGTAAACTCCTACTGCAGTAACAAACTGATTTTTCATCTACATGTATCTCTAATGTTTGACCTGGTTAAGCCAACATAATTCATTTATTGAACATAAATATGGTTAAGTTACATGTACTTGCACATTATAGTTGAAGAATTTGGAAATGAATTTTAAGTTTAAAACTTATCAAGACTGAATGCCTGAATCATGAACATTCTATACATTTGTTATTGTAAGATGTCACTGCGAAAATTTTATTAGATCAAGATGACTAGAAACAATACTTTGTGCTTTTGTCAGTATTAATTTCTTATAAATTTATACATGAATGCTGAAAGATATTAACCTAATTACAGTTTCTTTGTATGTTATCTTGTTAGTGAAAAGAACGAAAAAGAAAAACTTATCCTCAAACATCAAATTACTTGCCTTAAGTGTAGTATTGTCAAAAAACTTAGATCTTAATCATTAACATAATTTTTTTATTCAACTCCAATTTAAGTTTGAATAATGTTTTTTATACCAGGTTGGTGGATGCCATGTTAATAAGTAGTGATAGTGTTCTTTGGGATTACATATTCAAAATAAAGCACGCTGACTCTTTTGCTAAGAATTTTAATGAAACCAGAGCAGGTTTTGAACCAGTCACCCTGGAGTCTGAAAATTGATATGTATTATGCTGTGGGCATGCCAAAATCAAAATGCATACAACATCTTATACCTTAATGTGCCACTAAATTATTTACTTTTTACATGTATGTAAAGAGCTGCACTTGCGATGTTTGACAGCCTTGTTTTTTAGAGTGTACAACAGATAACCTTGTGTTGTAGTGTCAACAATTATAACCGAACCTTTACAAGCCAGTTTTATGTTCTTGTCATTATAAGCTTACGTCAGTAAGATCAACAGCTTGGCTATCATACTTAGCTGCACAAAACCTGATCATCAACTTCTCTGTCATTTTTTTGCCAGACTTTTTTGTCGTATGCAAAAATGGTTCAAAGTCTAGGTACACACAAAAGCTTGTAGAATTGTACATAATGACACTAAAACTGCTCGAAGAAAAGGCCACTACTCTTTGGCTGTTTCTGATTACAGTATGGTAAATGATCTGAATTGATTTAATCTGCGTTTTGTTGATCTAATTAAGAAAAGTGTTTTGATGTTTGTTTGCAAGGTAGGACAATATCCTGATGAAAAGGTGTAAGTTTCAGCATCTGAAGTAATATAGTTTATGACATTTATTTGCCTCTTTTTAACTGTGTGTAGCATGTAAGCAATTACATATATCATGTAAGTATCATGTAAGTAGTTACGTATGTCATGTAAGTATCATATAAGTAATTACATATGTCATGTAAGTATCATGTAAGTAATTGCCATACTTCAGTACCCTGGAAGTATCAAACAATACTTGTGTTCATACATTTCTTAATTAAAAGTGCATCTGTACTCATGTGTTTGACGTATGTGAATGGTATTAATGAAGCCCCAAGGGTGATGTGAAGCATGAACACAGGCATTTGTCTCTGTCATATTATTACAATTACATACGCCCACAATCCCAAATGCTGATGTCTCAAATACTTCTACCTTATTTAACATCTGTATAATGAATAGCTGTATTTCAGGAGGTGAATTTGTTTGATCGATGCGAAAGTTCATGCCTCGATTGTTAGTGAAGACCCTTACTGGGTTCAGATCAACCCAGTTACTAAATGCCCAGGTGGATTAAAAAAATATATTAGCTGATGGTAACTGAAGGCCAGGTAGGTCTATATTGTAGGCTATACACCTGTTGTTAGGTATAGTTGTCTAAAGGTTTAACCTGACCACACCTTGTCCCCTCATTCAGGTGGCATACAGGTGTATGTGTGTACTACAAGTGACATATATACTGTAAGCAAAACAAAAAAAGCCCACGTTAGCAACAGGTCAACATTCAGATACATGTATAATGGCATACATGAAATACAGAATGTTGTACGAGCTAGCAAATAGACCATTATCAAGTAGATCCCACATCATATAGTATAGCTACTAATCTTTAAATGGGAAGGCTGTAGAAAATGTTACCTATCACAAGTTATGTATATATTTTTTAGTGTGGCATACAAATGTCTACACCATATTTTTGAATGATCAGTGTGTGATCTCCAGCGAAAGTTAAGACTGCATAAATGGTCACACGAGTGTCGTGGACTGCTTATTGTTACCAAGGCCTCACAAACCCTGAGAATGTAGGAATCTGCAAAGCCATTATCCAAGACCAGAAGTGAACCCACACCTGAAGCAATTGCCAATTAACTGTGGAGCGCATTCTCTGTTGAATTCACTCACCCTGCCCCAGGCATTTGCTTGTTCTTTCAGCATCAGCTGGATTGCACGTTGTTAAGATTATGTGTTCGTTAAAAGCGATCCTAATACGAATCTATTACTCTTCAGCTCTGTTGTCTTAACAATGCGTTCTGTGTTTACACTGTGGTTTGTCCATATGCTTCCTGAGGTTATGTTTGTGGTGTCGTAGTACACGAAAACAGTCACGCATTCAGTTGTGTGGTTTGTACATTAACCACTACTAAAGTATTAAGACATGTGGATTAAATATATAGTATAAAGTACTTTTTATATTACCATGTTTGTTTTGGTATAGAGTCATGTAGTATACATTTATAAAGTGATTGCACTGTAATAGGTAGTGCTGCACACGTTCCTTCAGGGATGGTCTAACTGATATATATGTCAGAAATGTGACCACATTTTCCTAGTTCCAGTTTATTTAGGCCTTTTTTAAAAAATAATTGATCACTATAATTAATTCTTTAATTAACTGAAACTACAGTAATAAAAAAAACATGAAATGTGTGATAATTTTGATACTTTGGCTTGTCTACCCCTTTGCAGCCCAAAAAAAGAAAATTAGTACTTTGTATTGTTAACAGTGATCTTTTTAAGGACGCTGTGCTGTACATTTAGGTAGACATACATTGTAAAATTTTGTTAAATTTCTGTGATAATTTTGATACTTTGACTTGTCTACACCTTTTATAGCCCAAAAAAGAAAATTAATACTTTGTATTATTAACAGTGATCTTTTTAAGGACAATGTGCTGTACATTAAGGTAGATATACATTGTATACACACTACAATTCAATGTCCAGTGATATATTTACACCTGAGAACTACCCCCATCCTCAGGTGTACTGATGTGCATGCGTGATCAAAGACTGGTCATTTACAGGTGTCAATCTTGTGACATGATGTGTCTGTTTCCTCCGAGTTTTATCACATGGATCTGATAGACAAAACAACCAGAACTTCCTGATGGGCAAAATGTGTCACTTGCTAACATATCACAGGACAATAACATAGGCATAGTATTTAAGAACTTAAATGTATGAAAGAAAGGAAAAGGGTCTGAAAATGTAAAACAAACAGCAAAGAGTGTGATGTGGTGGTTTGTTAAAGCCTACTACTACTATTGCTTCTTAAGTTGTATTTTGACAAGCCTAACTTCAGCACAGTTTATATGGACACATTGTACACCTGAGTTGTAAAGAATATCTTCTAGTTGTAGCAGTTCTGTCTATTGATTTGTTATTTCAGGCAGTATATCCTGATGGTAACAGGATGGTTGTACATGTATAGTCATGATGGGTTCCATGGTTTTCACACCTATTTACATTTTTCAAGCATGCTGGTAACAGCATGGTAACAATCAAGGCCTGCACACTTTCCCCATGCACCCATCAATCATTTACAGCTTTCCCATTAACAGTAATAACTCTCAGAAACTCCCCATGCCCACTTAACACACTGTAAATCTTCAACCGTTTCAACTTCTGAACTTTTTTTCTCAACTTTTTCTCAAGCTTCATAAAACTGTCCAGATTATTTCTCTGCTCTGCAGAGTTGCCCAGGATGTTTCAGAATATTTGTTGCAGAGGTGGTTGGAAATGCTGAATAATTATGGTGTACTCTGTACTGATATTACAGTGTACATACTATAGTCTCTGTTATATACCATCCATTGTGTTGTTGTTCAGCAAGGCCTGGATTTGAACCCATGACCTCCTAGATCAGCATCAAATTTCAGCAAATCGAGCCAAAAAGAAAACAAATTATATTTTCTTTTTTAATCATTTTAAATCATTTTATCAAGCATGGTCATCAGTAAGACAGCACATGTACTTTAATTATACCTACATGTAAATATATACATGTATAAACCCAGAAATGTATGGTAAACCAATAGATCAAGAAATGTTTGTATGAATGTGTGTATGAGTTCGATCATAAAAGATTCACATGTATTGCTTATTTGACTCTCAGAGCTATACTGTTTTTTGAAGCTAGTTTTACCAGTAATAGCTGTACAATCAGATTGGATTTTGTACATATTCAATGGTCTGGAATACACATGCACTAGAAAACAGGTTCCTGTTGTTCTGTTGTGTTATAGATTTCTGCGACATTAAAATTGTCCATTCATTGCATGCTGGCCTAGATCATAGCTATATGTACATGGACCACAAAATGTTCCAATTGTGCAAGTTCACTCTTGATCCTATAGCCCTTATAATTTACATTTATGTGAAGCCATGGAATACTTATTGGTCTGCTCAGGAGGATATTTACATAATATCATGTGGAACAGCGCGCGCTTTCTGTGGCGTTAATTCATTTCTTCGAGGTTTGAGGCTGGCTTTCAATTTTGATCTTTGTGCTGTCGTGTGTTGTGGGCTTAAAATATACCTATAACTGAAGTAAGTCTAGTTATGCACAACCACAGCTTGACATTTACCCTAAGCCTTCAAACTTTTCTTGAACAACCACTGCGACCAAGAATTTGAAACATTCTGAGAGGACTATGGGTTGTAGAGAAATAATTTGCTCTGTTTTATGAAGCGTTCATCTTTAGTGACACAAACAAATCATTTTCTTGTTCTGCATGCTTGTCCCAGCTGTCTGGAAAAAGAAAAGAATGTTTTTCATTTTTTTGTTGGTTTTCTTTTTTTTTTTATTAACATTTTCAGTGTGACAAATTCACATTGATTTTTATCTAACATAATGTAAGAACTGAACATTTGCTGAAAGAAAATAGATTTACTAATTTAATATGCCAAAAACGGCTCCAGATTTTGTACAGATCGAGTTTGCATGGCCTGGAAAAGAATTTTTCCCTTCTTTTTTTCACTGTAATTAATACTTAAGTGCATCTAAGTTAATGTCACATTGATCCTTATCTGACCCTTAAATTTAAGGATTGGATAGGAAATACCTAGTGATGAATATTTAATAACCTTAGAGCAGGTGAATCCCAGGTGGGCTGAAAGGTAAGCTATTCTAACTTCTTCCCCACCTCAATTCATCAAAGACTCGGTAGTCAGTTAATTATCACAGGATGTGATGCCAATCTGGTTCCCAATCCATCAAGCTTCAGGTTCGGCTCAGTGTTTCTTTTGATTGTTTTTTTTTTTTTTTTTCCAGGCAAGAATTAATCTGACACATGAATACAAGTGACATCATGAAATTTAAACAAAGACGTGATAGGAAAAGAAAGAAAAGTAATTATTTCTACACCTTAAAAATCATTGTGCATCATACAACCAGGCAGCATTTGTTTGCAATGTTAAATCAGTTCTCTCCCATGTATATAGTGGAACATGTATATATGCTTTTTCACACCTTGCATGAGAAATGAACTTTTGAAAATGAATAGTTGGCTGGAATACAGCAGTGTATTTACTTCATATTTTATGATCCAGGGCCAGCTTCACAAAACTTCTTACTGAGTTCGGTAAATTGGTTAAGTTGCTGCTTAAAAATTTATTTATTTATTTATTTGATCGGTGTTTTACGCCATACTCAAGAATATTTCACTTATACGACGGCAGCCAGCATTATGGTGGGAGGAAACCGGGCAGAGCCCGGGGGAAACTCACGACCATCCGCAGGTTGCTGAAGACCTTCCCACTTACGGCTGGAGAGGAAGCCAGCATGAGCTGGACTTGAACTCACAGTGACCGCATTGGTGAGAGACTCCAGGGTCATTGCGCTGCACTAGTGCGCTAACCGACTGAGCCACGGAGGCCCCCTGCTTAAAAACAGTGTTCAAGTAAGATCATTATGTTGCTTAAGAAGCAAAGCTCATTTGCATTAGGAAGAAAATAGTTTTGTGAACGGGCTCCAGAGCTTCAGTAATTAAGCATGAAATTCTAATTGGTCAAACACCTTAAGTGGGAACATCTGTCAGCAGCCAGCAGATGATTGTGGGTTTCCCCCGGGCACTGCCCAGTTTCCTCCCACCATAATGCTGGCCGCGGTCATATAAGTCAAATGTTCTTGAGTACGGCATAAAACACCAATCCAATAAATAAATAAAGTGGTCAAACAGTTCATAGAATGTCCTTAATGAGAACCTGTATAATGCTCAGCGGCGGAACCTTGACGTCATTATATGGACGTCAAGCATTCCTTTCCCAGCTCGTCATGATGACGTCGACTCAAAGTACGTCATTATAATAGAAACTGATACAATGTAACTTTGTGGAAGTTGCGCTACAATCCATTTTGTCATAACAATTGCTCAAGGTTCTGATTCATAATAGCGCCACCTCATGGAATTAAAAAATATGCAGCCTCCCAATTAACATTTTGATATGAAAACTGACAGTTTTAAAAATGCAATTTTTAAACACTAAAACAAATTTACTGCATTAAAAGTTTCAATCCACAAGAATAGCTTTGGTTAAATCTGGAGTATTATTATGAACTGCAAGTAAAAATCCATCTTTACAGTTTTCAAATTAACATTCAGCTGAAAGAAAAAGTGTTACAAAGTAAAAAAAAAATGGAATAACAGAATTGTTGGGTAAAAACTTGCAATTAGGGGCTTACAGCTAAACTGCTGTGAAAAGCTGTATATGTCATCATTATGCATAGTAAACCCGGTTTGTCCAGTTATTACAGCCAGCTACTAAGGTCAGAGGTCAGGTTGAGATGACCTTGTGTTGACATGGGGCCGATTCCACAAAGCAAGTTTTGATTTTTAATAACATAGCTTATTAGGCCGAATTAGAGCTCTTTTAACATAACGTTATACATGTAGCTGTCACATGTTCACAATTTTAATACCAAAGATCCAAAAATATTAACTTTCTATTGTAAGATTTAAAATTTTTACTCAATTTGTCAAAATTGTCATTGTGGAATAGGCCCCCAGAACCTTATAAAGAGTCTTAATTAACAGTGTATATACAGTGCAAGAGTTTCACAGGTGTCTTGACAGTACTCAGTGCATGTCCACATACCATTATCACAGTTTAGATAGTCACCCAGTCACAGTATGATGCATGCACATTTTGCATTATTGTCATTCAACGATTTGGCAAGGTATAAAAGGTCATGTTGGGAAAAGTTCTATCATCATTGTCCAAGCCTCACAAGAGCCTTTTCTCAACTGACCTGTGAGGTAATGAATGGCTCCTAAGGCTGGCCTGTGAGGGGTAAGGGTCACAGGAGAAGTTCACAGTCTGCTGAAGCTCTACAGGGGCAGAAGGTGACACTTTTGTGGTATAATCAAATTGTGCAAGGGAGGTGGGTGGAGGGGGCAGTGGGGGCGTAAAGAAGCATGGAGGTATAGACAGTTTATCTAGAGATGATTTTAAAAGCATCAGTCTTTTGGTGTTATGAATTTTTAACAAAACTGTGATAGGAAAAGAAAAGTAATTATTTCCATCTAACCATAGTACTGTCCATCCAGCCATTTCTTTGTAAACACTCTTTACCTCTTGAGCACTTGTAGCCAAGTTGGCTAAACTACAGGTTTATGTAAGCATTAAAAAGGAACTTCAATTCATTTGTATGTATATTAAAGCTTATCTTTGGTATCATGAGTATAGCATTGTAAATCAAGGATTTGACCTTGTTTGCTGTGACCATCTGTTTCCGAGTTTTATATTAAATATTGGCCGAAAACCTTTTACCTTGATGTGTTTGTACACGCAACACATTGATAAAAACATGGGTAGCATATCCCTGTTTATTTTCTAAACACATGCCCAGATTTCCTGTGACACATATGGGAAAGCTGTTCTCACTCAAGAATGTCTTTAGTTATATCCTTCAGTTAGGGACATTTCCTTCAGGTAGTCTACTCTATCAGCTAGATATAGCTTCTGTCAGTATCCAGTTATATTGTATTTAATTCCCATATATGGTACATGTATGATGTAGCAAAAAATATTTTTCTTTCTTTCTGGAAAAAGTAATCAGGATGTATCTAGCCTTCAGATACAGTAGTTTCTATGTCCTGTAGAACTCTAAACTTTAGCATTTGGCAAAAATCAGCATTTTCCCTATTTAGCTCCATGTTATTTATCATCTCCTGCTCCCTGCGAGAACCCGGGTGCTCGGAACTATGAATTAAGCACATAACTATACATCCTCGTAATGGTTATATAATCACCCACCTATTTACCAGTGTTACCGGTGGCATTAACTATGCGTACGTACCTGTTCTTGTAAGGTAAACCCAACCAAGGCCTTTGCTCGTTAGTCTGGTATCTACAAAAGGCAAGACCCAAGGCACACCTGACAGTGGTTTGCTACAAGCCTTCCTGCAATTCCTCTGTTACCCTACAGAACACATGCCGGTAGACAGGTTTAGCCAGTTAACCATAATAATCATGCTAATCCAGGCAGAGGAAATTTACCTGTGTGTCTACGGTTTGAGGTTATAGACAAGTACCAGGGTGTCATGGTCTATAAGGCTCGTTTTCCTAAGGTGCACACACCACAGGGTGTAAGAGAGATAGGAGACAGCACTGGGGCAAGGAGAACTCTGTGCTTCACAACTATCTTAGTCACTCAGCCCACCTGTCTTTCACATGGTAATGTGGGCAGAGCTCCTCGCTCTGCTTCACTGCCTGACAGGCCCTCAATAGATCAATAGCCCCCCCCACCCCCACCTTCCCCCACCTTCCCCCACCTTCCCCTGCTACTTGGGACTGGACAGTTTTACACTCCCTATTTAATGTTACACCTGATGCTTGCTGACTGAAACCAGGAGGTGAGGCACTCTTATGGAGCCATTCTTTTGATATTACCGTAAATAGTGGAATGTTCCAGTTCAGAGATAATTAGGTTTCATTCTCCTTTTAGTGTGTTAAGTGCATTATATCCCCATTGTTTTATATATACCGTAAATAGTGTAAAGCCCCAAGACAGATAGTTGTCTCCATCTTTTACTGCAGTATGTCTCCATTCCTGTGATATGTAAGGTAAATAATGTAAAGTCCCAAGTAATAATTAGGTCTCAACTGTCTTTTAGTGCACTGTATTCCGTTGTTTTTGCAGTGTACTGAAAATAGTATCAAGTCCCAAGACATATAATTGGGTCGCAAGCTTTTTTTACAGTACAGTATATACCCCCATTCCTTGTGATATGTACCGTAAATGGTCCAAAGACCCAAGACAGATAATACTAAATATAAAGCCACACAGCAGATTCTAAATGGCTTTCCCTTAATGTACTTTGAACAATGGTGTACCATCATAACGCAGATATTGAACAGTTTCTTTATATGAGTTAGAAATAGTATAAATTCAGAAAGCCTATTTTAAAACCAAAATTTAGGTCAACAAAAGACCTGGTAAAGTTACATATCAAATCTCTGTGTTTTATGAATGCATGTGGTTCAAAATATTGAGGATTAACTCACATTACCATTACAGTCATGTATACAACTCCTTTTTGTCTGGTAGATACATGTGCATTTGGTTTAGAATACCGAGACATTTATTAAGTCATGAGTTATCTCCTCATGGTTGATACTGACAGTTTTCATGATTGATACTGACAGTTTTCATGGTTGAGTGAGTGAGTGAGTGCTTGGGGTTTAACGTCGTACTCAACAATTTTTCAGTCATATGACGACGAAGGAATCATTAGGGTGCATGCACGTGTAATGTGCCTCCTTGTTGCAGGACGGATTTCCACCGCTCTTTTATTTAGTGCTGCATCACTGAGACGACTTACCGAAGGCAAGTAAGCCGCCCCGCCCGAGCCATTATACTGATACGGGTCAACCAGTCGTTGCACTATCCCCTTCATGCTGAACGCCAAGCGAGGAAGTTACAACTTCCTCTTTTAAAGTCTTAGGTGTGACTCGACCAAGGATTGATCCTGGATCTACCGGTCCCGAAGCGGATGCTCTACCAACTGTGGTTTTCATGGTTGATACTGACAGTTCAAATGTTAAAGAGCTACTACAGTGTCAAGACCTGAATGACTGAAAAGGAAGGTTAAATGCTGAGGACTAAGATAGTCGGAATTGCTTTCCTAAATTCTTGAAAAATAACAGTGTATTAAAACCGCCATCAATAGTTTTGGAGGATAGTACACAAACAAAAGTTTTCTCCCGTTTCCAATTTTGCCTTGTGTGATGCAGGCAGCGAAATTTGGCGCGAACGAAACCATCGGTCGCGCAACGGTTACGTGCGGTTCAATTTGGCTAACCGGAAAATCGGTTAGGCCAACTGTCCAACGAGAACGTCCTTAGAGTCAGTGTGCATTAGGTAACTACAGATAAACTGGACTGAACAGCTTTCATAATCACAACGCGGCCAGTATGCGGTCAGCCACAGCCAGCTGCCTGTGCTGGTCACATGGAAATGTAATCATTCATATATGCTTTACAGGCTTTGAGATAATACTCAAATTATTTATTTTGACTTATCTTTTCACATATAAGCCTGTATAACGGAATTTCACGTAAAAATGTGCCACAGGAGTCAAATACCAACCAGGCAACACACAACGTTGAAACACCGTGTGAGTGTAAAATTTCTCTTTCTTTTGTTCACCAACCTTAAGGTATGAGCTGCTAGATATAGAAAAGAAAAACAAACGTAACATTGAGCTGAATACTTTTATTAATGATCCAGAATGATGCCTGAAACATAAACCACGTAAACAATTAGCGTAACCGATCGGGTTGATAAACATACGTGGCGTAACCGAATGATCGGTTAGGCGAGGCGGAAAAGACGTAACCGATTTCTGGGTTTCGCCGGCAGGCCAAATTTCGCTGCCTGGTGATGTCATGCAAGAACACTTGGCATCACCCATGCCTGATGCACTTTCCAACGCGCATGATGTCATGCCAGTGTAACTGCCTTACTCGACGTCACATTTACTTGACTCGTCGTCACATATGGAACATTATCAAATCACAAATCAGGAAGGAAAATTTTACGGAAACTGCCCAAGATTTTGTTTTTGAGGATTTTTCACTTATATGAGTTAGTGTTATTCGTCGCAAATCTTTTTGAACCTTGGTGTTAGCTCTGTTCCCTAGGGTATCCTTCATACCATTTTAATGTTTCCATGTGGCTTCTCCTAGGACTAAAGCAGCACTTTAAGTGAAGTGATCATTTATTTAGGTATTATTATACAATGTGTGTTTCCATGCATTTGTGGTAAAACAAGCCCTTTGACCTGCATTTATAAGCCATTGACTTAATTGATATTTATTGGTAAGTCTATACATACATATATAACATATAAATATGACATACAAATATCAAAACCTTTTTACTGAGTATTTATAGCATTTTGGGTGTCTTAGTTACCATTAATTTTATTCAATTTTTAGCCGTCGGCATACTTCTGTAATATGATGTAATATGAAACAGATTTTCAGAGTGTTTATGGTTCAAGTAATCTAAGCCTTCTGACCATCACCCTCAGAAAATAAAGCTATATATATATATATATCTTCAGTCCTTTGACTGCACTCTGGAATATCTCTGTGTGTAAATATGCATACAAATAAAACCAGTTTTCTAAAGGCCTGGCTCCTCTAAACTTTATGAACACTGTTGTCTGCCTGCCATGGCATGCTGAGATTTGCCTGTGTGTGGGTTTGGTAATAAGTATGTCATGGTCAGGTGACTTAGCCCAGGGCCTACCATTGGCTGAACAGACTGGAGGGCTTGGTTTGGTCAGGGCAAAGCAAGCTAAGATGTGGGAGTAAATGTCTGTAATGTGACATCAGAACTGCTGGGTGGAAGCTAAATAGAACTGATGTCGCGTTATTAGTAACCGTCATATAGCTTATAAATAGCTCTCTTTTCATATCGGAAAGTCAGCCATGGTAGACAAGGTCTGAAGCAAAAAACCATTTGTTTGACCTATGGGTGGGGATACCCAAACACACCAGGAGCTCTAAGTGCTGTGGTTGGTGTTGCCATTACTCATATATTAAGCAGAATTGTGTATACTATAGTATACACTACATTACAGAGGAGTTGCACGTGACGTCATCACTTTGGCAGAACAATAGCCAGGTAGCCATATTGGAGTCCTGTTAACATGGGTTGCTATAGCCACAGTACTCCAATATGGCTACCAGAAGTAGGTTATGCAACCCCTGTACCTATACATGTATGTGAATGAGAACATAGAGGGCATGGTTACATAATACATGTAATAATAATGGTGTCTTTGTTCAAGTCATAACAGTCCATATAGTTACATATGTGAGAGAAAATTAATGAATAAATAAAGATTGGAGAATCTTCATACCCTAATTCCTTAACTTTTTCACATGAAAGAGCAGCTTTATTTTTGATTTGATTTTAGAGACTGAACTAGATTTGTTGGATTGGCCAGTTTCGGAGCTTCACAAATATTATGGTTTTATCAGTCAACACAGAATAATGCCTCCAGGCTATGTTTGAATAAACACCTTGCAAACATGCGAAAAGGTTGCAGAATTACAGTAGCGGGAAAAGAAATAACAAAAAATAAACACATGCGTATGTAATCAAAGAGGCTTTCCACAAAAGCAGTTTACATTTAATATACATGTAGAATGTAAAACATGGTATAAAACCTTAGAAGGGGGGGTCCTTGGGCTTCAGAGTTCTGAATACCTGAAATGTATTTTGTTTGTGAAGACAGAACTATAGCAGTTGGAATTTCAGTTTTCCATTACCAGGTCTTACCTTGTCAGGTAAATAAATGCATATCAGTGTATACAAGTATGTCTGTAGATTTGCTCACACATTGGTGTCGGTGTGAAATGGAAAAGAATTAAATCTGGTAATAGTTTGGTGCTTTGAAAGATAGCTGGCTTAACCATCCTAAAATACATGCAACATAAGTGATAATTTAAGGTACTGGTACACGTAAATTAAATTATGATCACAACAGTATATAGCTTCAATTTAAAAAGTCCTTGCAGCCAATCAGTGTTGATTCTGTATGCCTTTTACGACGACAAGGTTTATGATGACAAGGAAATCAACGTGATACAAACCCAGGGATCTTAAAGCGATCTTAGACATAAGCCAAACTTTTAATCATTAAATCAGGTTTAAATTCAATTATTTTAGTTGAAATTCATTGAACTATAACTTACTCCGAAGCAATATTTTAACCTTGTTACATCAGAAATAACAATTTTAAAGTGATTAACTTAAGTCTAAGATCGCTACGTGCTCCCGAGGCCTGGCCTATTGTCCATTGTCTAATTATGAAACAACATGAAAATGAGGTCAAGCAGGCTGATGTACTTCATTGCTTATCACAGTGAACTAACAACATCATTAAGGGCCAGCCCCCCACCCCCCCCCCCCCCCCTTTTTTTTTTTTGCTGTTGAGATAATAAGTTATTTTGACGATTTATTTTGATATGGCTTTTTTGTGTTTTTGTTTTTTGATGTTCTGCTAACCTTGAAACACTTTTTTGTGAATGGTTATTTTTTCTCTTATTTTATTTATTTATTTATTTTTTTGAGGATAACCTTATTAAACACTATTTCTTACTCCCTCCAAACCCTTCACACAAATACCTGCTAAAGAAGTTCTGTTAATGCTTATCCATTGTCTCTCTTTTCTGTTGTATGGTTTCTGTTTTTTCTTTGGATGGGTATATCTGGAGACAATTAAAGAATCCATAGCCATAGACAGAATATTCAAATGAACATGTGAAGGCCCTGAGGCAGGCAGTGATTATGTTGCTGTTAAAACACACCGATGCATGCAGTCGTATTCTCTCAGGGCATGAGGGTACTAGTTTTAGGTTAGAGTGGGCCGGGGTGGTTTGGTATATACTTTTCCATATGTGGGTCGTTCGTAAAACAGACAGATACAGTCCAGGTAATATCACAGGTATGGACGATTCAGGAAATGCTTATGAAGTGTATATGGACACTTTTCTTATACATACAAATCATTTGAATGAGAAAAGGTGAACATACTTCCACGCCTGAAAGAAAAATGCTATGAGTGTGCATATAACAGCCATATCGCCAATATGACAGCTATATCACCAGTATCACAGCCATATCACCAGTATCACAGCCATATTGCCAGTATGACAGTCAAATCACCAGTATGACAGCCATATCATCAGTATCACGGCCATATCACCAGTATCACAGCCATATCACCAGTATGACAGCCACATCACCAGTATGATTGACGTATCACCAGTATCAGAGCTATATCACCCGTATGACAGTCATATCGCCAGTATGACAGCCATATCAAAACACGTCTAAATTATACCTGTCATGAGTAAAATGAAATTTTTCACCCTTATTGAAACATATCTGACCTCACAGTTAAAACATAGGCGTTATTATAATTAAAATATACCTGTCACATTTTGGCTGTCGTTGAAGTTTAAGGTTTGACACTTCATGTACTAGCATACATGGTTTTAGTAAAGGCAAATCATTTTCTTCAGCTACTGTTTTCTGTTCCCTTTTGAGAACTCCTGATGATCAAACAATAAAACTTCACAACTACATGGGGGTTCATATGTCCTGCCCATTCATAACCTTAAATCCAATCACTATTTTCCATCAAGTTGCTGATAGACATATGGTAATAAGATAAAATAGGAAAGCTTTAATTAGGATATTAAAAATGCATGCAGCCAGTAAGTATAATTATTCAGAGCAAAACGACGCACATGTAGGCCAGTACAGACAAACTGGCCATGGCTAGAGTCAAATATGGGACTTCACTGGTCCAGAGGTACTGTTTGTGTATCACTGAAGACTGGATTGTGGGCCTGTCATTAAGGTTGCCTCTGCTAGATGTTTATGTATATACTGCACCAGAACCATGGGTTAGGTGAGGGCAGTATATGGCTGTTGAACAAAATTTGAACACAAAATTAAAATTGCACCACATGTAGCTTTTATGTGTATGAATAAAATAGCCACTCATTCATAACGCAGTTATTGCTACATTCTGTATTACAGGACCTGACAGCACCTGGCTAAAACCTGGCCTTATTATTTTAATGAGATTTCCCGGAATAACATGAGGAACAAAATGTCATCACTGTACAAATGGCTGGTGTGAATCGTGTCTTGACATCTTGAGAATTGTATCTAATCAAACACGTTGCCATTAGACTGCGCAGCCTAAGCTGTGACGTAGCCTTTGCTCATTCACTCCATGAAGTGAAATATGATAACGCTGAACTACTACATGAGACATCATTTTGTCACATGAATCTTATTGTACAACAATCCTCTTGTTATTTTGTAAATATTTGATAATGGTCCGGAACACCAGCACAACCCCTCCGAAGGCTACGACCTGATCCAGTATCCCCATGGCAGCGCGTCTGCAGGTTACTTAAACTGTAAATGATATATCAGGCTTACTGTATCAACAGGCAGTATGCAAGCAGTGGAAGAAATATCCTTCCAGTATGTCCAGTTTCCGCGAAAAACGTTTATCACTTAATCGCTGAAGTCCACAACCTTTATCTGCCTTAGTCTACTGCTTTGACTATATAATGCGGAAAATAACTTTGACGTTAGACAGCTAGAGTAAACGTGATGTCACCTTGCTGTCGATAACGGAGATGCACTGAAGCTATGTCAAGACGAAGTTTCACTAAACTTTCAGTGGGTTGAAAAAATCTAAAAAATATTTAATGTCAGTTTATGATGCTTTGAACGGTAGTCTTTCAATGGACATAAACATCAGCCAGGTGCTGTCTTTCACTTTAAAGGGACATACTACCAACATCGAAAACATTGTGCTGTTGTTTTAGACGTCATGTACACAAATTTGACACTCCAAGATGTCTACTGACATGTATCTGACTTTGAGTGAACAATCGAATGTTCAGTTTTATCCAGGGTTTACTTTCGACCATCAATTCACTCAAGTGACAGTATTTAGAAAGCTTGATTTTTTGTAGTCATTTACCTCTCCTTGTTGTCTACACAACGGGAGATGTTAAGCTTACTTGAAATGTCAGATACGGTATTGCGATGTAATTATGCCGACTAACATGCAACATCACTTCTGCTGTACAGGTCATTGGGAATTACGATCATACTTTATAAAACATTATGGATGGAAAGGAAGATAGTATTTGGTTTACTAGACTTATAAATTGCATATTTTTGTATTGTTTCTATGTACAATCCACCAATGTGGGAATCCTTGCGCTGCCTTATTTGTGTCTCATCGGGCGAAACATTTTTCAGAAAATATAGACCCATGAGGTTTAGTTACGAGCCTACTCATGTTTTATCTTGGTCAACCAACTCAAAAATTCTGAATTTTTTTCGACGGTACATCCCTCTGCATAGGTAAATTTTAGGGTTTGGTGTGAGAGAAAAAGTGGTAATTCTGTCATGCAGAGAATGACATTGTACAGTCACTCCACATAAGGTATGTTTTATGGATTTGTTAAAACTGTCAGATGATTTTCATGGCAGGGCTGAGGGGGATGTAAAGACAATTTTAATACCCACAGGTGGTTGCCACCCAGTCCAATCTACATAAAACTAAAAGTTTTGATACTTAGCCCCAGTCTTGATTACATACACCGAGATCACATGCTGGCAGTTTCACATCTACAGAGTGTGCCAAAACTGAACCAAAGGCCAAAAAATGCCTTAATTAAGAAGTGTTATAAATTTTTAAAAGTGTGTTTGATTTGATTGCCTTGATGTTAAAAATACATATAACTACATGTATTATTATAGGTGATATTTGTTCAAACAACAGTACAGACAGTTAGCTGTTCTCCCAGGCACCTACCTTTAGTAACTCTTTATAATACTGGACTGTTCTGAGCCACTACCCCAACCCTGTTTGCATACTCTTGCTTTACATATAAAAACCAAGCATCTCTTACCGGTAACTCCTATAATTGCAGGTGAAAGGCAGCCCCTCCCTGCCGATGATCGTGAGTGAGATACTGTCCACATCTAAGGGCACGACGTTTTATGTCCTCACGGAGGCTGGGGAACATGGGGTACAGGAAACGACCAAAGAGGATGATACAAATTACGGGGCGTTCCTTACAGAGGCACCTTCACTGGAGGAGATCAAAGCTGACTACCTACAGTGGAGCAATATCACAGATAGTCTTCTGTTCGAGGTGAAAAAAATGTGAGTCCTTCATCAAGATGGTTATCACAGGTGTTACAGGTACCTCATTAAGGTGCACAGGTAATGCTCACCTGGTCACAGGTAAACTTTGGCTAGTTCCACTAATGAGATTTTCACAATCAACTGCCTCGGACAGTAGCAGGCATTGTTTTTTCTTTTTGCCCTTGACCCTCAGATAAGTTTTCAGCCCTCAAAGGTGTAGATGTGGCTGTGGGTCGGAGCACAAGCAGGCTAGTTCCTGATTCACTATAGCCATGTCTCTGCTGTCGTCAGCTGAGCGTGTAATAGGGTGTGTAATGTTGCATGAGATGTGCTCCTACCTGAGGGGGAACTCGAAGTGAAAGTACATGTAGAGGAGGCTCTATAGGTTGAGTTGTTCACCCAACATGTACCTCATTGAAGGAAAGTAAAAGTATAGGAGGCTCTCTGGGGTGAAGTGTTCACCCTACTACATGTACCTGATTGAGGGGAGAGTTGAAGTGTAGGGCCCTGTCTGATAGAGGAAAAGTAAAGGTGAAAGCAGAGGGGGCCTCACTTGCCTCATATGATCACACACATTTTTCAAACTTAAGTATTTTGGGTTGCTTTTATCTAAATCGTACATTTGTGACTTTATGAGGAAGTGAACTGGGTTAAATCAGAGGGCAAATATAACTTAAAAGTACAGGAGTTTCTCTTGGATGGCCTGAAAGGGTACTTTTGGTTTGTGTTATGTAATTCAAACATTTCCGAAAGTATCATAGAATTGTTTAAGTTTAAGTGTTTAAGTACGAAGCTATATGTCATTATAGTGATTTAAACCATGTTCAGGAATATTTCACTCTTATCATTGCTGACATGGTTGTTTGTAGAGGAATCCAGGCAAACCTGCAGGAAACCACTGCACATTTCTAGGTACCTGATTAAAATCCAGACATAAAGCTGTATGCGGGATTTGAACTCACAACCTCATAAGTCATAATGCCAGTGACCTGAATGGTGATCAATAAGCCAGAGGCATGATTGCCAGTAGGCTGATTATTTTGAGCCATTCAGTGTTGAGGACTTGCTAGAAAACCAATCAATGTCTGTTTAATCTGGCTTTTTTAACTCTGGCCTGAAATGTCCAGATGTACACAGGGTTGTTGTAATTAATGTATGCATACATGTACGCCTAGCTGTATGGTACAAAACAGTTTTTGATGAGACTGTTATTAATCATGACTGAATTATTAATTTACACATCACTGAATAAGATGTCAGTACACTGAAATTAGCTCGATATTGATACAATGTTAAGTGCAACGACTTTCCGTTCAATGCTATAGGGGAGTACTTTTTTTTACCTGGCCAGGCGGGTTATTGATTGATCATTAATCATATCTAACTATGCCTGTCCAGCTGCGTTTGCCATTTTCAGTCAAGAACATAATCAACTTCCATCCGCTAATCCTTATTGTAGGGACTACATTGTCAGAACATTATGGCGATTCATTATTCTTTAGAGTGGAACCACCGTTGCTCATTCCCATACACCTGAGAGTCATTAGTTGTCAGGTATCAGAAACACAAAGGTGCAGCAGTAGCGTAGCATTCCCAGTCTCGTCAACACACCTGCACTGATTAAAGAAAGAGCTATACCCCACTCCCCAGAGAAACTAAACTCAGTTTTTTAAATTACACACAGGAAGCCTTACGGAGTAGAACTGAGAACGTCTAAGAATGTTTATTGGCGATTCCTCAAAAATGAAAATTGCTAAAATTTAACAATATGCAGATCCTTCAAAAATAAATAGAACATGAAGACAGGGACAAAATGAGTTTACAAATTGCAAATATAACCACTCATAAATCTCCCGTTTGTCACATGTTTAATGATGAAGAGTTTCAAGGCCAACACTTGTCTCAATCCTCATTTCATTTTTGCTGTGTGAATCTGAGTATTAAATCAACCATACTGTGTTGTGTGATGCTATAGTCTTGGTTTAAATCAGGAACGTGTTTCTTTCATATAGACACACAGGTACATGTAGAATCAGAATGTTGGTCTCGGCTTCTGTATTCCGTCGCAGGTTCAAATCCAGTGTCTGCCAACTCAGATGCAGATTTCCACAGAAATTGTGCGAAACCCAAAGGCTTTTCGTGGGCATAATGTTGCAGCATAAGTAAAGCTGTCACTTTACACTGGATATGCCAGGACAACATTTGCGGCTTTCAATTATTTTTTTGTTTTCATTCTTAACTTTCAGTGTTTTCCAACATAAAAATGTACTAGGAACTTTTTGCACACCTACAGAAGGATGGTGAATGTCTTATTGTCTGATATCATTTCATTATAAGCTGGCAATGAGACTCATGTCCAATTGAGAAATCTGGACTGGAACAAGGACTGGCCTTACTGCAATCAATTACCTCCCCTACTCTTAAAACCCTTTGACTCGTGGTATTTTTGCAGATGGTAAACTATATACTGCTTACATGTATTTATCAGGTGTGTTTTGAGATGAACCCTGTTTGTTAACCCTGTCTTTAAAAGCGTGAAATATAGCCTAAAGCAAAAGTCTGAGTAATCAAATGATATGATTTGCACCTGTGTTTCAGAATCCGCATGAACTTCCTGGATACCTGGAGGAGTGGAAGGAACAGGCCGTGGAGAGAGCTAACAGTGTTGTCGCCGCCAAGGTAGGTTAATTAGTACTAACCTCAAGTATCACAGATTTGAATGCTGTCCTCCTGCAGAGGTCTCAAGCCTTCATTTTTCGAACTGGCCAATTATAAGCTATCAAAGACTGTTGTTGTCAAGCTATCTTGACATGCAAGAGTGTCTTTGAAGAATTTTGAAAGATAAATTTTTCACAAAGAAGAGGTTTTGCTTCAGTGCAGGTGTCTTTATTTTATGTACAGTTGTTAACTCACTGCTCATGAATTATTAATGGAGACAACACTGCCATTTCAACCAGTGAAAATGTGTACTCTTGCCCCAAACAAAGCCTTCATTGGCCAACACTGATAACATCACTGTCTACTTGTGTCAGAAAACCAGACATTGTTTGACAGATCTAGAACTGATATACAGGTATGAACGGCCTGTGAGAAGCAGAGCTTATTCTGCCAGTGTCATTGTTTGTGTGGCCATATCGACAATAACTGATCAATAACAGTAGCTACCGTTTTACATGCCTGTTCATTGAAGACAAATGGTCTTGTACCAACAGGTCAGGTGCACATTACGTGTGAGAAAGTTCATCTTGATTTCCTCTACCAATAAAACCAACCCCGACTGTGTAAGGGGAAAAACACAACAGTTTGAAAAGTAATACTATTAACTACTAATTTTAAACTTTTGGTTTCAGTGTGAGGAACTAAACAATGAACTTGATCTTCGTCTTCACCTCCATCAACCACGAGCTCGCCGTGCTGAGCTAGATATCCACAATGTCAGAGCAGGTAAGGGGATAACTGGACAAGATATCCAGGAATATCAGAGAAGGCAAGGGGATGTAACTCTATAAGATATCCACAATGTCAGAATAGATAAGGGGATAATAACTCTATAAGATATCCACAATGTCAGAACAGGTAATTAGGGCACATAATTGTTATCCATGATATCAGAGAAGGTTATAACATAATTGCCATGTAGATTCACACTCTCAGAGCTGGTATGGGGTTTTAACTAAGATACATATCCACAATATGAGAGCAGATAAGGGGACATAACTCTGTTAGATATCCCTAGTGTTGGCAAGTGGGGGAAGTAACTGTTATACATCCACAATACCAGACCAGGTTTCCAACATAATGGCTGTAGACATTTACAATGTCAGAGCTGGTAAGTTGTTTTAACTAATATATATTTACAACATGAGAACAGTTAAGGGGACATAACTCCGTTAGATATTCATAATGACGGCAGGCTAGGAGACATAACCCTGTTCAGCAGATACCCAGATTGATTAGTAAATGAAATCATGAAAACCTCCTTTTTCGCTCACCACAGCAGAAGGTTACAGGGACTCTATCACTTGCTTGGCCTTACTGATGTTTAAAGGGTAAAGAGGAAAAAAAACGAGTTTGTGTCACCCCAAAGGAACAACATTTGGGGAAGCGAACAGTAATTTATGCCTGATCAGTATTGCATGTATTGATTCAAATCATTTCCTCACTAAATCTGATTGTTATGATTTGTCTTCTCTAGCTGAGTTGGTGATGCATTCAGAGCGAGTCTCGCGACACTGTAAGGGAATTCAACAGGGATTGACTGATCTACGTCAGCAGTTTGTCAAGGTCACGCAGGAACACAATAAACTGGCACGCAAGTTTCGAGATGATGTTGAGTCCCTGGAGTCAGTCTTCATCAATGCTACCAAGTCAGCAAAGTATGGTCAAATTGATTTCCTGAAATATTTTATTCTTATATATATATATATATATATATATGTATATATGTATATATATATATATTCATTATTAGTTTGTAGTTCTTTTAAAGTATGGTAGTATGTAAAGTCCTATTTTCATAATTCATTTTTGCCCAACTTGATAATTTTAAAATATATTTATAAAATTTGCACCCACAATAGGTGTGACTGAATGCAGTTCATAGGTTATCAGTACAATTTTTTTTTTTATGTTTTTTGTATAATAATGGGTACTATGCATGCCTATGATAATCATATGTATTGGGAGCCATTGCCAAGGGGAAGAATTCTTTGGTGTGTCACAAAACAATGAATCACTAACCCTTGACCAACCCGATTGGTCAGAGTTCAAATCCTGGCAAAGCTAATTCACTCATCAACTTGTAGGTATATTTCAAGGGGTTCATCAGTTTATGCCCAATCATAATTTCCTGCTGCTGACAAGAACAGCAGCAATGTAAATTAACGTCCTGATCATGTTTGTTGTTGTTGTTTTGTGTTGCAGACTGATAGCGCTTCAGGGTCAGCTCAGCTTAGAACTCGACAAGTACATGTCCATCATTAGAGCATCTCTGAGGGAATTCCGCAAACATCTAGACGAGACTCTGTCCACACTGAGAGAATCCAATGCCAGATTCATCAAGTCTTTTAAGTATGTATGCTCCTTCATGTTTCTAATTGATGAAATTTACCTTCTTGCTCAGATCAGCAAGTTTGAATTTTTAAGTAGAATGTTGTCATTTGAGTTGTATGTTGTTAGGTATGCATGGAAACAAAAAAAAAGTGGAAAACTAGTATAAAGGTGTGTTTGGTATTGTGTGAAGGTACATGTATGTAGCAAGACGTAAAAAAAATGTGTTCAAAAAAAGTGCTCCTCTCGCACTTTAGATGACGATATCAGTAAAACATGAATAGTTTTTAGTAAGCTTATTAATACGCAAATTACCCTTATTCCTGAACCTTTTCGCATGTGAAAGAGCAACTTTCAGTGCAATTTAACCCTAATTCCTCAACCTTTTTGCATATTAAAGAGCAACTTTTAGTGCAATTTATGCACATTTTTAATTTGATTTTGGAGACAATTCATTGTGATTGGACAATTTCGGGGCTTTACACAAAGTATAATTTTATCAATTAACACAGAATAATGATTTTCAAATATACTTGAATAAACACTGTTGCAAACACGCAAAAATGTTGAAGAGTTACAGTACTACAAGGAAAGACCTGGAAAGGCTGAAAGGCAGATCTGTGAATCCCGGTAATCATATCAGCAAAAGTTGAATTACCTTTGAATAGTGAAGTCACAACGATGAGGAGAAACCAACAGACAGACATGCAGACAAAGTCATGATGACACGGCCTAGCCCTTAGGAACTGATAGGGGGCCTCCGTGGCTCAGTTGGTTAGCGCACTAGCGCAGCGTAATGACCCAGGAGTCTCTCACCAATGCGGTCGCTGTGAGTTCAAGTCCAACTCATGCTGGCTTCCTCTTCGGTCGTACGTGGGAAGGTCTGCCCGGCAACCTGCAGATGGTCGTGGGTTTCCCCCGCACTCTGCCCGGTCTCCACCCACCATAACGCTGGCCGCCGTCGTATAAGTGAAATATTCTTGAGTACGGTGTAAAACACCAATCAAATAAATAAATAAATTAGAAACTGATAAGTAAAATAATATAAATCATGATTCTCAGCAATCTGTCCTCATAAAGTGCACTTTCAGGGATATTTCCATTCTCCTCACAG
The DNA here is from genome assembly GCF_032854445.1 of Liolophura sinensis. NCBI lineage: Eukaryota > Metazoa > Mollusca > Polyplacophora > Chitonida > Chitonidae > Liolophura > Liolophura sinensis. The sequence continues at coordinate 7,258,567 of NC_088307.1, forward strand.
TGTGGATTTCAACGACTACTATCTTCAGTTCCACTTTCATGCTCCTCACAGTGATGGCACCATCCACATTACTGACAAATGCTACTTGTTTATCTTTGTTCCCTAGGTTATTTTCTGCAGGAGGTAACTTCTGCCCCGAGGAGATCCAGGAGTATCACAAGCGCCTGGAGAAGATGTCTCACAAGCTGGATGCTGCAGAGGGCGCAATCATGCTGGACCTGGAGGGCATGGAGTCCAAGCGACTGGAGCACGCCACCAAGGTCTCTGTGGAGTTTGAGGACAGGTCAGCCAATCACATCCATTCTGGCATACAAGAAGCACTATTTCAGGACTTCTCCCCCCCCTTACCACTTGAGCAATAATGAACCAGTATATAGATACTGCGTAAAGTATGACACAAGACTACAAGCTTGTGTTTTACACTGCAAGCTTGTATTTAGACTGCAAGCTTGTATTTAGACTGCAAGCTTGGATTTAGACCGCAAGCTTGTATTTAGACTACAAGCCTGGATTTAGACTACAAGCTTGTATTTTAGACTGCAGGCTTGGATTTAGACTGCAAGCTTGTATTTTAGACTGCAAGCTTGGATTTAGACGGCAAGCTTGTATTTTAGACTGCAATCTTGTATTTTAGACGACAAGCTTGGATTTAGACCGCAAGCTTGTATTTAGACTACAAGCCTGGATTTAGACTACAAGCTTGGATTTTAGACTGCAGGCTTGCCACCTGTACTGCAAGTTTACAGAATTTCTATGCACCCTTGCAAGCTGATTATGTTCGTTATCGCATGTTATGCAAACTTGTGCAAGCTTGCTGCGGACCCATGCAAGCTTAAAAAATGGAATGTTAGATTATCGCAAGCTTAAATTTCTGTAAGGGTGGTATCTCTACCAGTAGGTAAAACTGCTGTGAGAATTTTCTTGATATGTTTGCTTTTTGTTCCCTGGTGGGTTTTTTTTTTTTTTTTTTTGTGAAACCTTAAGACTGTATTAGTTCATCAGATTAATGCCTGCATTCTTTTTGTGTAAATAAATTTCATTATTATACATTGCAGTCCATGTTAAACATGGCAGATTGACTTTAACCCAACCAAGGGACACTACTCTGCAGTTGTGACTTCAAAATTTGTATATTACCGTAAGTCTTCACAACTCACTTGTTCATTAGAGCAATACAATTCAAAATCCTCTTAATTATGTGTTTTGTGTTACCAGGTTCAAGAACCACATGTTTGACTTAATCTTCATGGAGAAAATTGCCAGGTGGTTAACGAACACACAGGTGAAAATTAAAGCAGAGGTGGCCAGCAGTAACAGCCAGGCTCAGGCTCTAGGGCGTCACATCAGCGATGTCAGAAGACGGGTAGACGCCTGCGAGAGGCCAAATCTGGACAAAGAGGTAAGGAGAATAACTGTGATAATTGGAGACAACTGAAAACTGTCACCAGAAAGGTACTGGGATATTGTCAAAGAGCATCATAAAGAACCAGGGAAAGAAGTATTAGAAGAGGATTAAAGGGAGACAACTCTTGTTAAAGCTTCTTCTACACGATGCTAGCCTACACAGCCTTATACTGTCTGGCTTTATCTGGCATCCAGTGGACAGTCGTGTTGGTCTTACAACAGAAGATTAATCTACTGGTAAATCAGAATTCTATATTTTGTATACCACTCCATGTTAAAACTGTCAGATTCACCCTAGCTGGCTGTAACGTGACAACGTTACACCACAAAGGGAGGTCACTCTGATGCGGTAACGTATATTGAAAACTGCGTATTGCCTTCTGCCAATGTGACCAATACTTTCACTTCGCTGTGTAGGTGGAAAAACTCAATCATTTACTTGCCAAAGGCCTGAAGTATACCGCTGGCCATCCAGTTTTGAAAGTGACCACTACCACTACTATCTAAGTATATATTAGAATATTCTAAGGTGTTATGTTGAACAACAAAGAAATAAAATAAATTCATGCTCCCATGTGTAACCGTTCTGTGCATTTCAGCAAATCACAGCCACTGAGCTGAATGATAGCCTGAAGACTGTGTTCGATGATTTTCACAACAGAAGTGTCTACTTGAACTGTATCAGCGACCTGCCTGCAGCTGGACCAATGCAGGGGCCTCCTGCTCTAGGTGAGTTCTCTCCCCTGTAAAGGAAAAGACCAGGAAAGTTGATAACTAGGCCAATCAGAGAGACCAAGTTTTTTGGGAATTCAAAATGGTCACCAAGTAAATTTTGGCAATTTCTATACAGCTATTTTAATATAATTATAGATTCAAACCATGACACACAGCACACACAGCACAAAACCATGACACCCAGCACATACAGCACAAAACCATGACACACAGTACACACAGCACAAAACCATGACACACAGCACACACAGCACAAAACCATGACACAGCACACACAGTACAAAACCATGACACCCAGCACACACAGCACAAAACCATGACACCCAGCACATACAGCACAAAACCATGACACACAGCACACACAGCACAAAACCATGACACACAGCACACACAGCACAAAACCATGACACAGCACACACAGTACAAAACCATGACACACAGCACAAAACCATGACACACAGCACAAAACCATGACACAGCACAAATCCATGACACCCAGCACACACAGCACAAAACCATGACACACAGCACACACAGCACAGAACCATGACAAACAGCACACACAGTACAAAACCATGACACACAGCACACAACCAGGACACACAGCAAACACAGCACAAAACCATGACACACAGCACAAAACCATGACACACAGCACAAAACCATGACACACAGCACACAACCAGGACACACAGCACACACAGCACAAAACCATGACACACCTCACATACAGCACAAAACCATGACACACAGCACACACAGCACAAAACCATGACACACAGCACACACAGCTCAAAACCATGACACACAGCACACACAGCACAAAACCATGACACCCAGCACACACAGCACAAAACCATGACACACAGCACACACAGCACAAAACCATGACACTCAGCACACACAGCACAAAACCATGACACACAGCACACACAGCTCAAAACCATGACACACAGCACATACAGCACAAAATCATGAAACAAAACACAAAACCATGACGCCAGGAGCCCCTCACCAGCGCAAAGGCTGGGAGTTGAAGTCCAGCTTTGTTCATGTGATTTTCCACGCTCGGTTTCCTCCCTTTATTACGTAAAGGTGAAATATTCTTGAATACAGCATAAAACAATCGATTAAATCAAACCCTGGCAACAAAGATTTCTGGCTGGCTGGATTGGAGCCACCATTTTGACTGGTACATGGTTTAAGATGATTTATTAGTAATCTCAGATTGGCCTAGTTATCAACTTTTCTGGTCAATTAGGTAATTGGAACCGGGAATTCATGATCTGTTTATACGTAGAATGATCTGTTGATCACGTAGAACTATGAGTTCTGCGTGATCATCTCCTTAAAGTTCAGTACCAACCAGTGACGATTGCAAAGTGGCCCTCCTGTAATTTGTTCACTGAAACATACAGTGCAAGTATCACATCCCCATCGCCTTTTACTAGCCCCAAGGCTTCTAAGGCCAAGTGATCAGCATGCTAGCACAGAACAGTGACTCAATATCTCACCATCGCGGTCACGGTTTAAGTCAATCTCTCCCCAGTACCTGGAAAGGTCTCGCAGCAATCTGCTGATGACCGTGGATTTTCCCTGGGCCCTGCCGTGTTTCCACCCACCATAATGCTGGTCGTCATTATATTGGTGAAATATTCTTGAGTACAGCATAAGACATTATTTGCATAAATACATAAATCTTACAAGCGCTCATCTTTGAGGCTTCCCAATATCTGATTTTCTGATGTCACAAGTATCTTGTCATCACTTCAGACCTGCACACTATGAATTGGAGTGATTTTCTTGTTGGTCATGTCCCTGTTAAGAGCTTGATATGTGTTGGTGCTGTTTCAGGTGGCCGTGTGGCATTCACAGGAGAAGTAACTCAGATCAGTAAGCCTGGCCGTCAGCCCTCGGAAGATCCCTCTGTAGTTGTGATCAAGTCCATCATGAAGTAAGTCTGTGTGGGTTATTTCCCCTTATCAGTGCCACTTAATACCAAGGTAATGGTCAATTCTGAATTAAAAAAGCCCCATCAGTCCTTGCAGTAATAAATGTGTTGTGTTTCAAGTAATAATAATATGACAGTTGAGTAAAACCGCATATTTCAAACTTGATCTATGGCATGATAGAATAATGTCTCAAAATTTGACATACATAATTATATAAGATACACCATTATGGAAATGGGTGGCTGTGGAGGTTTCCGGGGAGCCTTCCACCAGTGCAGTCGCATGCTGGCCAGTGTTGTATATGTGAAATATTCTTGAGTATGGCGTAAAACACTGATCAAATAAATAAATAAATCAGTGTGGTCGCTGTGAGTTCAAGTCCAGCTCATGCTGGCTTCCTCTCCAGCCATACATGGGAAGGTCTGCCAACGACCTGTAGATGGTCATGGCTATGCCCAGTTTCCTCCCATGCTGATTGCGCAGAACTCACGATACCAGACAGATAAAACCACATGCCATTGGCCTAAAATTGACTGATTTGTTTGTGATACAAAGGTTACCATTTTTACTGTAGGGAGACATGATATCTTTTATTCTTCTCAAAAATCCAAATGTGTCATCTGCACTCAAAACTGCTACCAGCAAGATTTGTTGCTTTGAAAATCAAGTAAAGAAGATCTTGAAGAGAATGAGCTGTGACTTGGGAAGCCCTTGGAAAATACCCAAAATTACTGTAAAATTTCGTTTAGATTAACTTGCCCATTTTTCCTCATTGTGAGAGTTCTTTTGAGTTTAGAAAGGTGTTTTGAGGTTTGCTTGGAAAATAATCCATTTTCCAAGCAAGCTCTCAATTTTTACCTCAATATTCAGCACCAAATATAATATTTTGGGACATTTATTTGCTTCTAAAAATCCAATTTTTGGGCGAAATTTTTGGTCATTTAGGGTAGATAAGTTAACCAAGCAAAAAGTCTGTTTCAGCTTGTAAGTTGAGTTACTTTTAAGTTAGTTGGCTTTTCAGACAATTACATAGATAAAACTGCTGTCTGGATCTCTAGCAAATACAGTATATGATATGTTATGCATTATGTGTTTAGCCAATTAAAGGCAACATATTTGCCTTGAAAAATCTGTAAATTTTTGTATAATTGTTTGGAAAGGTCCTTGAAAAGCCCTTGAAATTTTGAAAATGGTTAGAAAATGTCTGAGAATTCCTTGAAATTTTTGAAAATGGTGAAGAAATGTCCTTGAATGGTCCTGGAAAATTTGAAAATGGTTAGAAATGTCTTTGAAAAGCCCTTGAAATTTTTGAAAGTCGCTAAGATTTGTCCTTGAGATGCCCATGAATTTTGTGATATGAAAAGTATATTTTGTTTTCTGTCTTATAACTTCTCTACATGACTGCTGTCTTCTCTCTCCTCCTCTCCCCAGGGCTCAGAGGAACAAGATGAAGTTTGGTCCTGATGCTGACTTGGATGGGGATTACCCTGCTGGTGAGTGGACTGTATAGACGGCTGTGGCGTTGAACAGCTGTGTTAATTTATAGATATGTCATTGTTCCATGTTTCAGAATAATCGAAGGTCTGCCTTATGTGTGTGTCTCTCATGATTTGGTTTGGTTATATGCTGTTTAACTTTATGGAATCACAGGTAAAGTTTGAAAAATATTGTGTAATTCTGATAAAGCTGAATTCATTTACTGTAACCTAGCTCAGGTGAAGCTAAAAACCAGCCAGATCCAGGCTAGAAGTTTAACAGGTGTAGTGATATAGTGATGCATGTGCTGTGACGAGTGTGGTCCTGTCACCAGATATGGTGAATTCACAGGCAAAATGCTCTAGACAAAGTTGCCCCTTTGGGGCAAATTGGGAAGAAACAATATTTGACATGATAATCGATGCTCTTTTTGTGTGTTGAATGTGGCACATAAACCAGGGGCAACAGGCAGCCCTATATTTATCTGTATTCTTTCTGTTTTTCCAGCGTTCTCTCCCACAGGTGGTGAAGGTAAGGAGAGATTTGTAGCTCCTGGGCTGCCCCGAACTGGCACACAGATCTCCGTAATAGACAAATCAGTCACCAGACTCGGCAGTCGTAGAGGAACAGCCGTGGCCTCAGGGCCGCCCGCAGTCGATCTGCCCAGGAGAACTCAATCCTCGTTAGTTCATTTGTATTTATTCATTTTGTCTTTGAGTTAGAGGAGCCTCCGGGGCAGAGTGTCCAGCATGCTAGCACTGCTGAATGCCTCTTGAGCCTCTCAACAATTAGTTCAAGTCCAGCTCATGCTTTCTTCTTAAGTGGTCATACCTGGTCATGGGTTTCCCAGGGCCCTTCACAGTTTCCTCTCACCATATTGCTGGTCGTTGTCATATAAGTGACATATTCTACAGTGTGGTGTTTTATAAATAAATTGCAGTTCAATGGGTATTTAGCATCAGGCTCAAGAATATTTCATTTTGATGATTAATAGGCACGTTTTTCAGTGTAGGAAATAAACTACTCAACCTGAGAATTTTACTAACCTAAAGCTGAGGGTTCTCTAGATTCGAGCAATCAGTCAGTTCACGGCTGTAGTTATTTGCCATCCATGAACTGGGCCTGATGAGGTATGGCTTCATTACCAGTCTTCAACAGGGAATTATCAATGTTGCCTTGCATTCACAAGGTCTTGTTGTGCTCAGTTTCCACTGCAGGATTCTTCAGTTGGACAGCACTGTAAAAATGCTTTTCTGACATCTCTGACTTCAGTTTACGCCGTGGGAGCAAAACGACCAGATGGGACAGGAAGTACCTTGTGTTTGGGGACACCGTGGAGGAGGTAGATTCCAAACACTTCCTGGGGGGGATCAGGAAAGTGCTGCGGGAGGCTCAGGAAGGACTCTTTACAGTGGCTGAGGTAAGATATAGGCAATGGAGTGTTAAGGTTAGGCTTGTCTTAACCGCCTTAGTTTCTCTTTAAAAACTTTAAGATCTAGTTCAGCTTTCTGAAATTATGTTTACTGCAATTCTTCAACCATTTTGCATGTTCGCACGGTGTTTATTCAAGCAAATTCTGAGGGCATTACTCTGTGTGGACAGATAAAATTATAGCCCTGAAATTGGCCAATGTAACTAATTTAGTTTTGTCTCCAAATCAACTTTTGGCATAAATTGCTGTGAAAGTTACTGTTGCATATGCAAAAGGGATGGGGAATTAAAGTACTTAGATAATGTTCTAAAGAAATTTGCCTTTTGGTAAAAATGAAGAGGAAAAGATGACATGAAGCCAGAGTACCCTGGTCATTGTCAGTATGGTCCATAAAGCTCACCTTCATGGAATTTTAACATTTGATTGCACTTAGTTCAGTGAAGAAAAAAGTCTTAAAAAATTACATTTTTTCAATGGCCTTTTTACCTGAAGCTTGCTTTATTTTTATGCAGTCTTTGTTTTTTTTTGCACGTCTGAACAACTGGCCCTGTGAGTTGAGAATGACATTGTTGTGCGTTGTTTATTGCAGATATTTTACAAGCAGAAAGGCTCGCGAGCTGTGACCAGGCCCCAGGCATTACAGGACAACTTTGATCACTGCGCTGATGCACTCGTCTTCAAACTACAGTCTTACTTCAATCAGGCAGAGACGTACCACAACCAATGTCTTCAGGGTATGCTAGTTTTCAGGGAATTTTTGCAGAATTTATAGCTTCTGATGGCAGAGGGAGGTATGGCTAGACTATAATCCTGTCTTGGTGAAATTCTTGATCAGGTTTTGCACATTTAAATTGACCAATGTGGTCACTGTGAATTGAAGTCCACTTCATACTGGCTTCCTCTCCGGCCGTATATGGGAAGGCCTGCCAGCAACCTGTGGTTGGTTGTGGGCTTTCCCCTTGCTCTGTCCGGTTTCCCCTCACCATAATGAAGCCTGCCGTCAACAAATATTCTTGAGTACAGCGTAAACACTTATCACATAAATAAATAAATAAATTCCAACCCTTAAACTTCTATACAGTAGGTTTCTTTTGATTTGTAGTTCATGTGTTCAAGAAAATTTGGTTTTAGTAGGCCGTAGAATGAGACAAATCCACATATTTAGAAAACAAATGTAGAGATTTAATTCCATTGGGTACATGAGGACCTGAGCGATGAAATGCAGGCTCAGATTTGATTAGAGTTTTAAAGCGTACTGCAGACCATTTCATTTATCACCATGGGTTATAACTTCAAACTCAGCCTCTGGCAAAGTGTCTTGGCTCTCTCCATAAGACGTGATGGTGACTGTGAAGGGGAGATGGAGGGGAGGGGGAATCTTAACCTTTAAGCAGATGAGGTGCATGTATTCCATGTCATTTATTTTCTCTCTTTAACTTTGTAAAAGCGTTCATTTACTCTAGGTATTCCTTTTGGAATAATTATTTTGTTTCAGTGGAAATACTTTCTTACTTGAGTTGTTGTTGTTGTTGTTGCAGAGTTTCGAAGTCAGCTGATGGAGATAGAGGAGGTTGTCTCTCACATACCTCCACTCATTATACAACAGGTGGTACAGAGTCATATCAGTGAGGCGCGCAATCAGCATACTCAGTTACAGGACCAACTCAGCCTCAGCCTCAAGGGACTCCAGAACACACAGGTGAGTGTCAGGGTAAAGGTGGCATCTTCGGGCAAGCTTAGCGCCCCCTCCATGCCCCGACAACTGCCCCCTTGTGATCTGTTCCCCACACCACCAACCCCATTCGGCCTGTCCCCCACCTAGTTCTTTTTAAACAGGAATTATCATGACGTCATCGCTCCAAGTTACTTAATTTCCAGACTGCCCACTGGGGCCTTATGAAAACTGTGTTTTTAAGCCATTAACTCCCTACCTGCAGAGAAAATTGAAAACTTTGTTTATTTGTTATTACACGTAATCATCTGCACATTAAGAAATAAAACCAAGCGTTTCTTGTATCCTTTAATGCTTCTTGATTTATCTTTATTTTATAGTACTTCTTTTATTTTAGTCCTTTTAATGTGAACCTTTGTTCACTTTGACATTCAGTAGTCAAGAAACACTTTGTTTTGCTTAATGTTTGATATGTACAAGTGACTGCTGCCAATGTATCCTGCATAGTTTGGGCCAGCTCTTTATAACTGTATCAGCGTGTAAATCATATTCACATTGTGTTTATAGATCAATCACCAGAACATGCTCCGCCCCTCCCTGGGCCATCCCCAGCAGAGGGAGGAGCTAGAGGCTCTCACTAAGGCAGAGTCTCAGCGCCATGACGACTACATTCATGCTGTCAATCAACATGCAGCAGAGAGACAGGTATGTTATGTGAAGATGCATGAGAGTACTAAAGGTTATTTGTTACAGGGAATGTTGTGCGCCTAGCTATTCTCACCCCTGACTGGAAAAAAAAAAAAGCCTGTACAAAAGCTTGTCTCAAAATTTCCACTAATCCCTAACTTTAACTGCTGGCTGTTGTGAACTGCCAGGTTTGCTCAGCTACTTTCTCTGGCACCCAGTGCCCTTTAATCTCCTTGGAAGTAATAAAGCTTATGTGTAGATTATTAAGACAGGGTACTGGGCAGGAAATGAGGTGTACATTTCTGCCTGTTACCATATGAATAGTGGATGGGCTGGGAACAAATTTTACTAAAGATGTACTTGGGGACAAGTCTTTGATTGGAGCAACAACTAGACCTGAATCTTGTCAGATTGCAGTACATATTTGTTTACACTTTGGAAAGAAACTAACGAAGGAAGTTTTGTGTTGTTTTTGTTTTGTGTTTTTTTATCGCGCAAATTTGTTGTTTATGTGTGAGATTGAGTTACACAGTGAGGCTATACATTTTGTTTTTTGTGCACTCTTTTAGTCTGCCCTGATTGACCAATCAGAGAGGTTTCTGGAGGAATTATCCCGCACATCTGAGGCACAGATCCTACAGTATGACCAGCTCCTCATCGTTGATGATGTACTCATAGGAAGTAAGTAAGAGTAAATGAAGTCAAAATAACAGGCGTTCGCTGGCTCAGTGTGGGGATTTAGGCCAGGTTTGTCAGCTATCTGGCAATGGTTGGCAGTACCAGATATTCAGTCAGTTTTCATACGATTTTTGTATGTGACACAAAGTTTTCATCTTTCATAATTACAATAAGAGGTTTTGTTGGAATACAAAGGTATATGATGACCTCTTAGGTGTCCATAATTACTCAGGGTCACATTACCTGCAACTTTGAATAGTCGAACTGTATCATTGTCATTGATTGATGCTAAATTTGTCTGATTATACATCATGATCATGATTAATCATTACGTTGTCAAAATTCTAAAAAATTGAATCAAAAATGCGCACGTGTTTACAGGTCTTTCATCTGACATATACTAGTACTTCTTTTTACTGTTCTTGTCCTTAGCAATCAATGTAGCAAACTGTCTATATACATACCCAGTATGTTGCCACTCAAAATTTGATATTTGTTTGACTACATCTCTCTGACAATATTTTCTTATGGTAGTTGTTGAGCCCAAGAAGTTCCCAACCTCTGAATTGATCCGGCGTAAGACAGTGGGGCTGCCCCTGGAAGAAGAGGCATACAAGTGTGTCATACCCCGGGGCAAAAACACCTGGCCAGGTGAGACACAGTAACTGGGTAGTATAAGCTTCAGGTTCAAGCTGGAGTGGGGAAGACCCTACTTAAACTAAGACTTTGTTCATCATTGAGTTACTTATTTTTCCATGCTTCTGAGAGTTGTAATAATGTGTGTGTTGTGAGGTTTGTTTTGAAGGTAGAATGATATTTTAGTGAGAAAAATATTATTTCCCCACCAAAAGTAATATTTTGTGCATTTTTGGGGGTGAATATCATAATTCTCTCAGGCAGGTTTAGCTGCAGCTTTAAATCAGTGGATTTGACATTTATGTAGCTGTGAAGGGATGGTGGTTTCCTTCTGGCACTTTGGTTTTTTTTAATTTTAATATTCGTTCCATGTATCTTCACATTTCCCAGGTTTGCCTGCCAATGAGTTTGTGCTGAAGACAACTGGTGAACCTTCTCAGAAGCCTAAACAGACGGCATCGGTAACAACAGCAAAGACAACATTGGGTCACAGCTCGGCAGTGAAAGCCCGAGACAGCGCTTACCAGGTGAGTTTCACTCTTGTCTACTGGAGGCTTAGTCTCCATGGCTGATGACTGTCCCTGCCTTTGTGTTTTTGAAAAAAGTATGTTTCAGTTACAGAAACACTGGGCATAAATTAGCTTACCCTATTTTCACAACTATTCGGAGAGGAAGCCAGCGTGAGGTGGGCTTGAAACTCACAGCGACCGCATTGTTAAGAGGCTGCTGGGATATTACGTTGCACTAGCCGACACGCTAACCAACTGAGCCACGGAGGCCTTCCCCCACCAACAACCCCACCACACCCCACCCCACCCCCCCACCGATTGACCTTGGATTAATAATGAAGGTGTACCTGAATCTGCTACTGGTTTAAGTCAGGAGCTTTGTCAGGTACAGGGGGCTGGGCAAGGTTTCTTCTGCCCATACACTTTATACCTGACCTTCGTTCTGTAAGTGAAATATTCTGAAATACGGCTTTCAACCCAAATCAGATAAACTAAGGCAGTTCAGAGACCTTTTTTTCACAAAATAAATAAATACCTGTATGTTCATGCTGAATCACATATTTACAGTAATGATGGAACTGACATTGTGACCTGACAAACAAATCAACAATGTAGAGAATTTTACGCCAAACCAACAAACTGGGATTTAATTAAAATCAGTCATCACCTGATGCTACTTTGTTCAAAAATGGTAACTTCAGTGTACAAAATTTTGATGTTTACAATATTTTAAACAGTACTTATACACCTCTGTAATAACAGTACTTATACACCTGTGCAGTAACAGCACTTACACACCTGTGTGCAGTAACAGTACTTATACACCTGTGTAATAACAGTACTTATACACCTGTGTAATAACAGTTCTTATACACCTGTGTGACAACAGTACTTATACACCTGTGTGACAACAGTACTTATACACCTGTGTAATAACAGTACTTATATACCTGTGTAATAACATTACTTGTACACCTGTGTAATAACAGTACTTATACACCTGTGTGACAACAGTACTTATACATCTGTGCAGTAACAGTACTTGTACACCTGTGCAATAACAGTACTTATACACCTGTGTAATAACAGTACTTATATACCTGTGTAATAACATTACTTGTACACCTGTGTAATAACAGTACTTATACACCTGTGTGACAACAGTACTTATACACCTGTGTAATAACAGTACTTATACACCTGTGTGACAACAGTACTTACACACCTGTGCAGTAACAGTACTTATACTCCTGTGCAATAACAGTACTTATACACCTGTGCAATAACAGTGTTTATACACCTGTATCTTTCTTTGTCTGACAGGAATACAAGAAGTACTTCAAGTCCGTACTAGCTGACATAGAGGAAAAGAAACAGACCCAACTGACAGCTGAGGAAAGATGGATGCAGAACTGGGCTACATCTGTGCAGAAAGTCAAAGATCTGTATTCATAAGTCTTCCTCGTATATTCTATGGGTTTTATTACAGAGAAACAAACTGCCCATTGTTGTGTTGAATAGATGTATTCACCGTGTAAGGGCTTGGGATCAAGGGGAATGACTCTTACCGGACAGGCAGGGAAGATAACTGGGCAGTCAAATAGATCCACATCATGTGGATATATGATCTTTCGCTCTATTACTTCAATTTTGGACTTTTCGCATTTAGGTTCAGGTTTGGTATTTACAGAAGAAGAATTTGCCAGAATTTGTGTATTAAGTTGTTTTAGTGGCAACAACAATGGTTGAGATAGGTAACAAGACTGTCTCTCATGATGTTTTCCCATTTTCTTTGGATTTGGTCATGACTCGATTCTTCATTTCTTGCTGAAGTGAAAATAATTACCAATTTTTAGATTTATTTGCCTAGAGTTGTATTTCATCATGTTTAAAGAGGATTAAATTAAAACTTATAATTTCTAGAGAACGTACATGTATTTATTTTGTGAATTATACATTTAGATTCCTTATCAGTAGTGTTATAGTCTTTGGAATGGAATTAACTAGTTCAGCTGTGTGCAGTATTTATATCCCACATGTGATGTCCCAGTATTGTCTCTCATGCAGGCTCTACAGTAGTTTTGTCCTTTGTTGATTTTGACTGTGATATTTCAACATTCCGTCCATCACTGTTTAATAGTTCTTTGCTACCTGCACGTGATTTTCCTGTAAGATGAACACGAGAGCTATATTTACATGTTGTTTTTAGAGTTTGCAGAGTCGTTGATTATTAGAAATAATATCTAGATTTTATGAATCAGAATATTTTGTCTGTCTCTGATTGTCGTGTTTACATATTTCAAAATTTATTGATAAATTTTCAAAATGTTACAAATTGTGTATTTTATTGTTTATTACGGTACCTGAGCAGTAATGTTGAACTTCCCGCTGACTTGGCTGTTTCTTTCTGTCAGGAGGTGTGTCAGGCATCTGTCGTGCTATGATTTCTGTTGAACTCTGTGTTGTTTTCTCGGGATTATCGGTGCGTTCCCCTCAGTCACTGATTCTTGCCAGACTCTGTCTCATTTCTTTTGGGCTATCTGGTTTCCTCAAGGACTTGTCTTTTTTCCAGGGTGTTATGTGTGGTGTCGTATTGTGTCTGGTTCTCTCAGGACTCCGGCCGTTTCATCTTTTGTCTTCATTAAGCATCTTGAGACTTAGATCAAAAATTCAAGCACGGCTGGCTAAAATTAAAGCGTTTTGCTCTGTGAAGTTTAAAATTTGTACACTGATTCCTTTCTGCAGAAGAATGTACACACATGTACCAAGCACAGTTTGAGTTCTGAGTTTGGCTAGTTAAACCCCTGGAATTTATGACTAAAGCCTTTAGTTGCTTGATAAACAAGGGCTCTGGGCTTTAAATTGCTTCCCAGTAGGTTCTGCTTCATATATTTTCTCTGGGCTCTGTCTGGTTTCTCGAGGGCTCTGTCTGGTTTCTAGAGGGCTCTGTTTGATTTCTAGAGGGCTCTGTCTGGTTTGCCAAGGGCTCTGTCTGGTTAGCCGAGGGCTCTCTCTGGTTTCCTGAAGGCTCAGTATGGTTTCCTGAAAGCTCCCTATTGGTTTTGCCAAGGGCTCTGCCCAGGTCAGTTTCCTGAGGGTTCTGTGTGGTTTAGTCTGGGATTTGGTTTCTTCTGGGCTATATTTAGTTTAGTGTGGCTCTGTCTGGTTTTCTGAGGGTTCTGTCTGGTTTAGTCTGGGATTTGATTTCCCCTGGGCTATATTTAGTTCAGTGTGGATCTGTGTGGTTTCCTGGGAGCTCTGTCTGGTTTAGCCTGGGATTTGGTTTCCTCTGGGCTATATTTAGTTCAGTGTGGCTCTGTCTGGTGCTACTTCATAAATGACTGTTAATGTAAATTATTCCAAAACAACTTTTGTTGGATTATGAGATTTAAGATGAAAAGACAGGGTTAATATAGTGTTTTACTTGATAAATGTATAAACATAACAGGAGGTCACAAGGGTGTTACAAAACTAGGTACCTTTCCTGCCCAGTGATGTCTAGGGCTCAAGTTGTAACCAACATTGTTCTCTTGTAATACATGTTTATGGGCCTACTACGTAACCAGAAGACCTGCAGATTTTTACATCAGTTTTTTGCACTCCAAGGGTTGGATGGTTGTATTTATTTATCTGATTATTTGATTGGTGCATTGCACTCTACTCAAGAATATTTCACTTATACGGGGGAGGCCAGCATTGTGGTGGGAGGAAACTGGTCAGAGCCTGGAGGAAACCCATGACCATCCTCGATGGTTGCCCTGTGGATGCAAACAAGATTGGACATACCAGTTCACCATTAAAGAGTGGGGGATGTATGAAATATAAAGATAATACCTAGATCTATTTCAGGCCAGGATTTTCAGGCCAGTATGGTTGTGTACTTGTTCATGAAATCACTTGATATACCCTAATTCTTCAATCTTCTAAACCACCTCTGCAACCAATATTTTGAAACATCCTGAGAGAACTATCATCCATGTGGTGGAGAGAAATAATTTGCACAATTTTATGAAGCTTGCATCTTTAGTGACACAAACAGTATGTTTACCATCATTTTCTTTATAATTGTATGCATAAATTCCAGTGAAAAAAGATTTACAGTTCTGGCTTATCTTACTGTAGACATTCACTCCTATGTTTCATCTCACAGGCAAGAATATTATCTGCCAGTGGTGCTACCCACCTACATACGTGCAACACACACATACGTGCAACATACTTCACTTATAATAAACACTTATAACAGGAAACTTAAACCCAGGGATCCTGCTTTGTATAGGATGTTTTCAAACTTTTCAAAATGTTTCAGAGCTTGCTTGGCACATCCGTGTTTTCTATAAACTCTTTCTACCATGCATGGAAATAAGAGAGCATATATTTATTTTATTTGATTGGTGTTTTACGCCATACTCAAGGATATTTCACTTATATGACGGCGGCCAGCATTATGGTAGGTGGAAACCGGGCAGACCAACCCACAACCATCCGCAGGTTGCTGATAGACCTTCCCACATACGACCGGAGAGGAAACCAGCATGAGCTGGAAGAAAGCATATACATGAGCTCAACAAAACTAAAAGACATTATGCTATAAACATTGAATCTCACTACTGAAGTACATTGTATATGGACATAATTATGATGGATTTATTCGTTCGATGGTATTTAAAGGCGTACGCAAGAATATAATATTATATATATATATATATATATATATATATATATATATATACATATGACAGCGTTTATAGGTTTATACATGACAGCGTTTATAGGTTTAAAGATGGAGGGAATCGAAGAGAGCTGACTAGAGGATCTACTTTCGCCATGTGTAATTATGATAGCATACACTGAAAAAAAATCTTTACGGAAATTTTAACGGAAAGTGTGGTGTCGGAATTGTGCTGGAATGTACCCTGTTATTATAAACTAAGTGTCCAGCGCCCACTGTATTATGTAGTAACTGTGACGTCACACGTACGGACTACTTTTTGATTGTCAACAAGCAGACCACACAACAAGCACGGCTGCAGATCAGTCAGATTCTGACCCCTTTGATCTCACCGACGCTGAAATTTGCATGTCCAGAAAAATCTGTGTCTCCGGACAGTCCGTTCTACCTCACACCAATTCCCGAATGTCGCCTCAAACCTGATGCAGCTGTGTGGTATTACTCCACTCCAATGGGAGAGCATCGTTTGGGAGAGCTAATGAAGAGGGCAGCCGAGGCTACTGGACTGAAAAGCCGGAAAACTAATCACTCGGTCCAGAAAAACAACCGTCCAAACCCTTGTAAAATCTGGCGTCGCTCCACATAAAATTATGCAGGTCACCGGACACAAATCCCTTGTTAGCATCCTGGGCGCACATGACTTGTCCATGCAGGACCATACAATCCAATAACCTATAATTATTCAATATAATATCCTATTAGTCTAATAGAATTGCTCTGAATAATCTGTGACTATTATAATAGTCCCAGGAATATTACAACTGAATCAATACCTTATGTGTGTTATTTAACAGAATAATCTGCTAATCTAACAGAAAAATCGGCTAATCTAACAGAATAGTGTGCTAATTTAACAAAATGATCTACTCGATACATTCTAGCATCACGCAAATAACAGACTTTCTGTTAAATTTAGCAGATTATTTTTTTGAGAGTAGATATTTGTCATGCTGCTATCATTCAGATAGCAATATACCCAGAAGAATGGAATTCATTATGGCATCACTTTCTACTGGAACATTGCGTGACATCTCAAGTTACAACCCTTCACCACTAACTTCTTTATGGCTTGATTTTGGTTTCGCATTTGTGAATTTACTGACAATCTGGATGGAGTTTTGTCCTGTGTAGGATGGGTGGATTCCACTAAGCTATATTTCTGATTTATGAGATTAAATCTGAAAGACGACTTTAAACATTATGTTTAGTCCACTTAAATTAAAATTTAAATACCCCAATATCAAGCATTGTGACGAGGATTAGAATTTTACTTGTCAGAAATGCATAGCAGTGTGAAATCGGCCCTTACTCAAGTTGCAAAGTCCTGAGTGCATAAAACTGACCATACAGCAATAAAAGTGATTAAAGTTTCCTTCTTTATTCTCTCAAATAACAAGTCATACGAAAGTACGAAAGTCGTGTGTAGATGGACATATCTCATCGGTCAATGTCTTACTTTTGATCACACAGCCATAATTTCTCAATTAGCAAATTTACCGCACGATATATCTGAGTTTAAATGTTTACTGTTTTCAGCTGGTGGCTGGGCGTATACAAACCATTTGATTTAATAATACATTGAGCATATGTAAACATGATTACCAAACTTCATAAACATATTTCTGATGTCACGTGGTATAAAGTTCACGGTCATTTGCATATACCTTAACGCTGATGTTTTCTTGTACGAGATTCATTTATAACATCGACAGGCTAAAGTTTGAATGAATGAGAATACGTAGTTCCCTATATGTAGGTTTCTCCAAAAAGCGCAGAACAGCTAAGCACTTCATGTTACTGCTGGAGATTACGTCGGTCCATATCATGTAACCTTTGTTTTGAGAACAAAGGGAATGATCAGACCCTTCACAAACGAGCTTGCGAGTTCAAATCCAGCTCTTGCGGCCGCAGCTTCAAGTTAGAATGTTTGACAGGTATATTCCTATAAAGAGAAGCTATACCTATAAGGTAGAGAGAGAGAGAGAGAGAGAGAGAGAGAGGGAGAGAGGGAGGCAGGCTACCTATATGTTGTATAAGTTTTGAGAAGTACCAAGAGAAGGAACCTGAAGGTTAGAGAGGTATACTATAAGTTATTGAAGGTTGGAGAAGGAATCTGTAAGTTACAGAGTTTGAGAGGTGTACCTAGAAAAGGTACCTATAACGTATTGAAGTTTTGTACGTGTAAGTTAAAGAGTTTAAGAGATGTATATATATATACCTGCAGAGAAGGTACCTATAAGTTATAGGTTTGAGAAGTCCCTAGGAAGGTTTGAGAGGTGTACTTAGAGAAGGCACCTATTTGTTATAGAAGGTTTGAGAAGTACCAAGAGAAGGAGCCTGTGAGTTAGAAGGTGTCAGAGGTAAATATCTAGAGAATTTGAGGATTCTCTGACCGGCGTTATATATAAGTGAAAAATTCTTCATATACGGCGATAAAACACTAATCCAATAAATAAAAAAAACAGTTATTTTCACGCGCGTTTGGACCAAAACGGACACAAGCACGTGAACGTCATATACCATATATGGATGAAAAAACGAAACGTGCAAATTTTCACATGGCGTGCACGCTAAAATGACTCGTGCAAGCATTCGCCCAAAGTCCGATAATTTCTCACACGCATGCGAGAAAAACTCGTACATGCCATTTTTTCGCGAGTTCTTGTGTCCGAGTAAACCTCCGCCACAGCTATATAAAACCTTGTACCCCTCCTCCAGAACAGACAATTAAAGAGACAATGATCTGTGTTTGTGTTTTGTCATGCATGCCGACAGACAGACATGCAGACAAAACGTTTGGCTGACTGACAAACAGGAAGAAAGACAAATAAACGGCCACAAAATCCGAACCACCTTTCGCAAATGTAATAAACAGTCCTGTATATGTGACAGATCCTCTTCATCCAGAAATAAATTCTCCTACCATGGATGTAGAGTCTGACATACACGCCTTCCTGAACTTGTATATTTCCAAAGACGGCGGAAGATGTACTTAACTGCATACTTATAGATAGCAAGCACATCCACATTAGCGAAAGACCTGGGGCCAATATACAGACTCGAGGCAAGCATGTATCTGAGACCTGGGCATTACAAATCTCGATACTTGTGGTCAGCTGGTGTTAAAGCATATAAGTGAGCATATATAGGCAAAGTAGGCAACCAGTGTGTCAGCGTTAACTGTGATTGCGTAGTGCTTCGATCATATCTGGTGTCTTGGGCGTGATGTTTTAGTGAGATAATGCTATATATATATAGGCCTAACCATTTCAGACAGAAAACAAAAATAAACCAACCAGACATCACCAATAAGTATTTTTCAACATTTATTCTGTTAATGGAATAATATACCCGACAGACTTATCGGTACTATTTATTATTCATCCACGTAATTTATGCAATTCTATAAATGTTGTTGAATGTATATCCTGAAGAGGGTATGTTGGATACACTATATATATCAGCTTTAAGGGTCACTGATGTCACAGTTAATCCCAGACTGGCCTGATGTAAGAGGCAGGTGTAGACACACATGATTTTTCTATCCTTGGTATTGTAATATAACGGCATTTTTATCCTCAGGTGTGGTAAATAACGGCATATTTATTCAAAGTATGGCAATATAACAGCATTTTTATCCCTAATATGTAATATAACAGCAGTTTTATCCCTAGTATGGTAATACAAAGGCATTTTCATCCCTAGTATGGAGATATTACATCATTTTTATCCCTGGTATGGAAATAGAACAGCAATTTTATCCCTAGTATGGCATATTTATCCCTAGTATGGTAATATAACAGCATTTTTTTTTATCCCTAGTATGGTAATATAACGGCATTTTTGTCCCTAGTATGGTGATATAACGGCATTTTTGTCCCTAGTATTGTGATATAACAGCATTTTCCCCCTGGTATGGTAATATAACAGCATTTTTATCCCTAGTATGTAATATAACAGCATTTTTTTATCCCCTGGTATGGTAATATAACAGCATTTTTTATTCCTAGTATGGTAATATAACAGCATTTTTATCCTTAGAATGGTAATATTACAGCATTTTTACTCCTGGTATGGTGATATAACGGGCATTTTATCCCTAATGTGGTAATATAACAGAAAAGTATCCCTAGTATGGTAATATAACAGCACTTTTTATCCTTAGTATGGTAATATAACTGCATTTTTATCCCTAGTATGGTAATATAACAGCATTTTTACCCCTGGTATGGTGATATAACGGCATTTTATCCCTAGTGTTGTAATATAACAGCAAAGTATCCCTAGTATGGTGATATAACAGCTATTTTATCCCTAGTATGGTGATATAACAGCATTTTATCCCTGGCATGGTAATATACTGTATGTTATCCCTAGTATGGTGATATAACGGCATTTTTTATCCCTAGTATGCCTGATATAACGGCATTTTATCCCTAGTATGGTGATGTTACAGCATTTTTATCCCTAGTATGGTGATATAACAGCACTTTTTATCCCTAGTATGGCATTTTTATTCCTGGTATGGTGACATAACAGTATTTTCATTCCTAGTGTGCTGATATAATGGCATTTTTATCCCTAGTGTGGTGATATAACAACATTTTTATCCCTGGTATGGTGATATAACAGCATTTTTAGCCTTCGTATGGTTATATAACAGCATTTTTATTCCTTCTATGATAATATAACGGCATTTTTATCCCTATTATGGTGATATAACAGCATTTTTTTATCCCTAGTATGGTAATATAACAGCATTTTTTTTATCCCTAGTATGGTAATATAACAGCATTTTTATCCCTAGTATTGTAATATAACAGCATTTTTATACCCGATATGGTAATACAACGGTATTTTCACAGTATTGTAATATAACGGCATGTTTACCCTGAATATTTTATGACTCGAAATACCACGAAAGCGGAAAGGTCAGTCGCGATATCAAGGCCATACACGACTTGTTTACTGTGACGTAACGGAATTTGTACTGTGTGCTAGGCCTGCATGTAGCATAATCAACTTGCAATGCATGTATTGTATTACAGCACCCAGCCTTTACATCCGGTCACTTACACACAAACAATTACACCATGTATCAGTCCGTATCCGGCATTTGGCGTTACTTTCTTATTTCAGATGCAAATATATAACTTAATTTAGCGTGTAAAATGCAAAGTTAATTGTGGGGTGGTCTGAAGCAACCTGCGGATGGTCGTTGGTTTTCCTCGGGCTCTGCCCGGTTTCCTCCCACCATATAATGCTGGTTGCTGTCGTATAAGTGAAATATTCTTGAGTACGGCGTAAAGCACCAATGACATAAATAAATAAACGTATAAAATGTAAAGCTAAAAATTTGCGCCAGCGGCCTGTAGAGTCGCAATATGCGTGTAACACCAAAAGGGGGACATCCATATAGCCTCGCTTCCGTTCTTGATGACGTCAAGTGGCTTCGGGCTTCCGTGTACAGTAGGAACACTCTACATAAAAGATCGGACACCCATCGATGGGTTCAGTCAGAAATCTCGGTCTGCAGGAGACTTTGCGGAAACCTCCTGAGAAACCGGTCGCCCACTGCAGCTGTTGAGCATCAGAATGCGAATCGAGAGCGTGTCCTTTGTGGAATGAAGCTGTTCTGCGCTTCACCGAGGGCAGGTTTGACGACTCCCTGTCATGTCTGGAAAAAATTACAGAGCCAACGGCAAAGATTTTTTTTGACATTGGTTGTATACATCTTTGTCAAGGTTCACCTAATAAAGCGCTGGAGGTAAGACGAGATTAGACGTTAAATTAAATAAATTACATTAGCCACGGTTCTGGCACAGATGTTAGTCCAGTATAACACTAGCAGCCCTGTCAAATTTAAATACAAAAAGTTGTGCTCAATAGTTTCCTAATAGTTTTGAAATTTACTGTGTGCCTGTTTTTTTTTTTTCTTTTTTTGGGGGGGGGGGGGTGTATCTTTTGGCATGGGCCTGAGTGAATGTGTAGGCATGGATCTTTGAATAACTTGTGTTTCACTTCCAGATTTATTTCTTATATTATATGAGAATCTGATTTTAATTTATTATTAATTAATTTATTTTTGCATATATCGATTTCAGTTACATTTATTAATTAAGATACATGCAATGGCAGGTAATTCCAAACGAATCATCAGAGTGCCTCCCATTTAATGATACATTTTCAAATAATACAGAAACAAATGACATTAATTTATTTGTAAGATAAAGATTGGCCTACATGTCTTAGGATTTGAGTGTGTTAATTAGGTTTACAGAGAAAAAGTTCATGTGTGTGAATAACGATCTGTTAATAGTTGAACAATTTTCTCAAACTAAAATACATGTATTATAAGCACCAGCCCTGTAGTTCGCTTGAAACAATGCCTATTTGGAGAACAAAGAGCGAGTTTACAACTTTTGTGAACAAAATTTTAAGTTGATAGTATTCTTAAATTGCCCTCAAATGTAGTTAAATGGATTCCAGCATTTTGTGACATCTTTAGTAAAATACATGTCATATGTTTTCAGGCATGCTTTAACAGTTAGAATCCTAATGAGAAAAATGTTGTTACATAAAAAATTAAGAGTCCATAAAGTGCTTTTCAAACAGTGGTTGGTATATCCAAAGTTTTGTTTTCATAGATAAAGAAAGAGAAAATCAGAAGCAGATGTGCTTTTGAATCAAAGTGTTTACAGGTGTAAAGTGTGTCATGGCCATTAGTAAGATTTTTGTTCTGATGTTTTCTGACTGTCGGATTCATGTATGTGCGAGTCGTGATTAGTCAACATAAAGTTACCAACATCATGACTAAAATTAAACTCACAACCGCTAGAATGGAAATGGACTTGAATTGAAGATAAAAGAAAGGAAGAAATTTTTATGCCTAAAGAGGTGCATGTATCCCTTTTGGCACTTCTGAGATATCTCAGTGAGTACTGGTAAAAAAATTTCGTCTGTAATTTATCTTCTGTTGACCTCTAAGTCCATTTCCTTTCTAGTGATTGTCATTCAGTTTAATTTTAGTCATGATATTGGTAATTTTATGTAGGCCATCTGTCTAGCCATGGATTTTTTTTTCTTTTTTCTTTTGTTCAAAATATTTCTACCATTACCATAGACATTTCTTCTAGTTACATATAGCATGATTACGAAATACTTATTTAATTGGCTCATGTTTTATCCCGTACTTAAGGATTATGAAGTAAAACATACACTATAATAGGCAGCCATATGTAGTGTTAATGTATATTGGCCAACTGTCTACCTGTCTATCAAGCTGATTTTATTTGTCAAAATAATTCTAGTTTTACCCTGCATACATTACTTCTAGATATACCGTATATAAAATGATTACGTAATACAATGATATTTGCCCAAGAATATTTATTTTGAGTGGGTGCACAATGTTAACTGTGAAAGCATTCCCACAATCTCCCCTCTTACAAAATCATTCAGGATGTGATTATCATCCCACTGTTAATATTTGCTTAATCCAAGGGGATGTGAGTCATTTAATTGCTTTGTAAGAAGTCCTTAAATCCTTTACACAGCCTCTATTTATTTTGAGATAATATCTCTTGATCGAAAAAGAAAAGAATACTTAAGAGTGTTAATTATGACAGAGGCTCTTACATATTTGTCCTAACAGTGTCTTGACCTGCTTCCTGAATGATTATTGTTTCTGTGTAAAAATAGCTGTCGTGATAGAATGTTGGTATGTGAATTTTGAGTGTTGTGAGTTAGTCACAGTTCCCGAATGACAGTCTCCTCCCAGTACAGTATCAGTGACATATGAACTGAAGGCCTACTGAGGAAGTCTGTGTCAGTGCTATGTGTGTAGGCTGAGCAGCAAATTATGGTATTGAGAAAAATTTCGTCCATGTGGTCATCTTAAATGAAATTCTTTGTTCAAATTCTGTCAGAAAAATTTGGGTAGATAAGCAGGGAACTTTTTTACTTTCTTTTTTTTTTTTTTTGTTTTTTTTTTTTTCAATTTCTTGCTAATTAAAAAGATAGGGGTTTTAACGAAAGTAATATGGAGAGGGAAATAAAAAAAAAACTTTCATATATTAGGGTTGGTTTACCGTCAATGAACATATTTTTTAATGACGACATAGTCTCCCCGTGCCACACAGAGACACAGTATGTTTACACACACTTAATGACTCCTCACCATCATATGGCTGAAAAGTTGTTAAGTATGGTTTCAAACCCCAAGCATTCATTCATTCCAAACAAACTGTAAAATGCCTTTCTTAAATCATTAAAACTGATAGATTCAGGCAAATTGAACAACTTAATCATGGACAAAATTTTAGATCAGTACAATACACATATTTGAGAATTAGCATATGCACCCTAATTCATCAACCTTTCTGCACATGAAAGAGCACATTTCTATGCACATTTGTAATTTGATTTTGGAGACAAAACAGCTTTAATGACACGAGCAGGTCATTTTTGTAATATTTGTGTGCATAAATCATGCTGAAAAAAGTGTTTTAGTGGTTAAAATTGTTGTGGATTTACAGTGGATTTAATACCGTAAAATGCAGAAATCCTACTGTAGAGGCATCTGATATGTGTTTAGCACACACTTTTTGATATGCATTTACCACACACAGCATGTGTAGATCTGTATATCTAGTGGCCTTAGGGTTGGTAATTCATCCACACTTCCGTTCTTATCACCATTCTGTATTTAGGTACTGTGATTTTTTGAAAAACAGATTGTGCAATGAAATGAACTAAATATGTGCTTTCAGAACCCAAATGCTCAATAGTTTTGGAATAAAAAACTGTTTTACTGCAGTGATGGATTTAAATGTATTTGCTGTGCACTCTGGTTCAGAAGAAGATGACCGTAAATTTTGTCCATGACATTCTTGCCCATTTTTCCTGATTCTGAAAGTTCTGTTGAGTTCAGACAGGTGTTTTGAGGTTTGCTTGGAACATAGGCTGATATTCTACTGAAAATTGTAAGTTTCAGCACCCAAAATAATATTTTATGATATTTATTTGCCTCTCAAAACAAACTTTTGAGGGTGAAATTTTAGGTCATTTAGGGTAGTTAAAAAAAGAAATTTAATTAAAACAATCGTGTTGTAAGAATGGAGACATCTGCGAATCCCTACAGGGTGAAGGATTTGTCTGCTCATATACTAGTATCATGACTGTTACAGAGTTTTACGAAGACAGTTCAAAAGGACGAACACCTGGCGGTGGGGCATTTTCAGCATGGTGTGGCTGCTTTCAAAGTGAACAGGTACTGACATGTTATTACCTGTACTGCCTGTAATTCATGGAAATATGAAATTTGACATGTCTGTCTGTCTGTCTGTCTGTCTGCTTGCTTGTTAATCTGCTTGTTAAATCACTATGTATGCTTTTGGATTTCATTCTATTCTCTTTCTACATGGCTGCGTCGTGATGTACTGAATTTTCAGGGTAAACAGCTAGACCAAAGAGAACAGAAATAAAGTCATGTGTAAACTCCAAAGTACCATAAATAACACCTTATTATTAATTGATTTCAGGATTCTCATTGGTCATTCATATCCATGAAAGTCCTTGAGAAAGGGTTTATACATGTATGTGGACATGAAAGTATTTGCTTTTTTTTTTAAGAGCCTAATCTTGATTATTTCAGAGTCAGGACACTGCACTTCCTAATTTTGACCCAAAAGTGTCCTTTTTAGGCAAAAACAGGTAATAGGTGAGGCCATGCATCCAACCTTTTAAACTGCCTTTTGGAATGAAAAAGGTTACTCATCTTTCCTCATATAGATTAGGGCCTGTTACCAGTAATTAACATAATTAAATAAGAACCAGTTAAAATTACCGAAGTAGTGTCAGTAATCTCCATGTGAAGGTTTGTGTTCTTAGAGTGAAACTGAATGGCCAGTGAAAATGGTGGCAGTCATGTAGCTAGGATACTATAGGCTCTAAAAAGCCATTTTCTTGCAAAAGTGGAAACCTATCTATGCTTACAAGTGTTTGTACAGAATGTACATTGTGTATTAATACACGGTTTTGCCCAGTGGGTATCGTTTCATAAGCATTTTTCTTTACTTGCTCACTTCATGATTAACTGTTAATCTGAACCGTTACTGCTGGAGTCTGTTAAAGATAGCTTCAAGCGTGAAATTCTGGATGAGTCTTGAGAATGTGAGCAAAGTGTAACAGCCTACACTGTACATAATATCAGGTGTCTTCTAACAATTCAGCAATCTTATTTTTGAGTAAAGTATGAACAAAAGTTATATAGTGTTTATAATAGCTGTCTCCCCTCTCTTCCTGGTTCAGTCCTAAAGCGGTTTAGCTGAGGTAGCTCAGATTTCTGAAGTACATTCATCCAGGATGTGACAAGAAAATTCCCATCAGGCTGTTCATAAAAAAACTCTTGGCTCGGTGTAATCAGACTCTGTCTGGAAAACACTGAGGAGAAGGTCCTCATGGAGATTTGTTTTATTCTTGATGTTAATTGGAAAAAGATAGGGATTAATTTTTATAAAAGCTGACAGAGTGAAGAGAACAAATTCTGTTAAAATTAAGCCCACTGAAAATTACAGAGGAGAAACTTTTTTCAGGTGGTCTGTATAGGGTTACGCTCAACAAACATATTTTTAATGAATAGCTCAGGTAAGGCATAACTGTTCAGGTGACCGAGAGTGAGAACAAACCCTGTGCTGGTGTGCATGGCTGAGGCTCACTGATGGGTATACATGAGAGCCGTCACTGTGATAGGAAGTAATGTTCAGTACTCAGCTAACAAATCAGGTTTTCCATCTCAGGTGTTCTTTACTGTTCACACACACACAGGTACACTTATTCAGATTTAACCTACATGTATATGGGATAAAATTGAAATGCTGACGCACACGCATTTTCTTTACCTGTATTATAAATTTCACATTTTACCTACATTTAAACTTGACCTACTGTGATTCACCTAAAGTTTGATGTGGAAAAATGGATTTCCAGAAGCGTGTGGAGGCCTTGAAATGATACTTTTGATGCAAGCACGTGAGTGCATGTCTATGATAAGAAAGAATTGATCAAACTTCACAAAAAACAAAAACAAAAAAAACAAACTCGCTTGTAGCCCTATAAGATGGATGATGCAATCATAATCAAGCAGAATATGCCGCTTAAAAAATGCCAAACTTTAGGTGATATACAGTATTTGGAAAAAAACCAAAATACTAGCACACAGATATTTCATTTATTATTTATACACACACTTCACATCCATGTAAACGTATACTGGTACTTTATAGACGTGACATGCTTGAATAATTCAGAAAAAATTAAAATGAATGCACACAGACAGATATTTTATGTATAATATGTAAACTTGATTTGGAAAAAAAAATTAAAAGTCACACACATAGATATTTTATATAATATTCCAAAAGAAAAAAATAAAAAGTATGAGTCTATATAAGTGAGCACAGTTATGGTGATGTATTCACAATAAGGTAAACAGTTATTGAACTACGCTATTAAGGGAATATTAAGATTGTAATAAAAAGTTCTACTTGTAGACATTAATTCATCAGTCAAATGAATCAAATACAAAAAATAAATGTATCTACATAAAGTGTGAAAAGAATCTGAAAATACTATACAACTTCTATTCAAAAATACTGAGTTAGAAAAACAGATTGGAATGCATCGGGTTGCTGAGGGACATTTCCACACTTGAGTTACATATGCATGAATACATAAATAGCTTTTATAACAATCCTTGTAATAAGTGACAGTCAGATGGCGGCAATTACACCTATGTACATTTCATTCATTTCCTTCTCTGATGTGCATGAATGATAATGACTTGCATTTTTTCACCACAATAGATACGTCATGGAAAACTGGAAAGGAATGTGAACAAAACACTAGTCTGGAATTTCCTTGTTTTATTCACAAATCAAAGAGTGTCTGCATCTACTTTCTGAAATACTGTACCACAAGCATTGTGCATTTTCAGTGTTTTCATTTTCCTTAATGTGACCATGAGTTTCAGAAAATGTGAGAATGTTGGCTTTTATATCTGCAATGAATATAATAGGAAGTTTACATTGATGAAAGCCTCTTCTGACGCAGCTTTGAAAACCATATCTGAAAATAGTTACACACGTATTTACTTACTTTGTTTTCTAGAGATTTTTTTTCTGAACAAAATAAATATCAACCAAATATTATGATTGAAAGAATGGTCAGAGCAAGCTGTAATTTTAGAGTTTAAGGATTTCATTATTTGAAAATGAGAAAAGGAAGTATCGAGTTTTAAATTCTGTAATCACATGTAAAAAAAAACAATAGTATAAATCCATGATTACTTCATAGAGAAAAGAAGTGTTAATTATATCTGGAAGGGCATATAATGACGCGCTAGACAATTAAGTTTTATTTGGTTGAGGCAAGACAAAAATACATCAAGCGGAAATGACTGGAGCAAGTAGCCCCAGGTGACTTGTTTGATAAATTAATTTAATCTTAAATAAGATGGCAAAGAAAAATAGAGCAAGGGAGAAAAAAAAAAGAATGTGTCATTTTAAGCACCTGAATAAAAAGCAGCAGAAAGACTAAGCTTTGAAAATATACATCAGATGTAATTGTCAAACAAAGATTATGGTTATGGTTGAAAAGAAAGAACCTTTTTTTTTTTTCATTTCATTCTCTGTTTACAGGATTTCCAGTGCTCTGGACAGTTTTCAGAAGGCCTACTTTTACCTGCGGGGTCATGCTGTGATAGATTACAGACAGCTGGGATTAAACATAAAGCTTTATGCCATGCAGGTACACATAATTTGTTTTTAGTTTCACTTTCAAGAAACACCACAGTAAATCATGTTTTCCTAAGACACTAGCTTGTAATTAATGTAGTCTGTCATAAAAAGTTATCAGACAAATTTGATTTCAGAAAGTTTTGTGAATATATTGGTCATTTTATTTTTACTTTATGAAATACAAGTTTTTTTTTTTTTACATATTTGGTATTTTACTGTATTGCAAGATAAATACTATTATTAAAGCCTGTAGAATATAGTTGTCTTTCAGAAAAAAATATGAAACAAATTTGATTTCACATTTTGATTTTAAGTTTTGTGAATACATGTTGCTCATTTTTTTTTCATATTATGAATTATATAATTTTTTGGTTATTTTTACATATTTGGTGCTTTGTTGTATTACAGCTACACTTATTATATTTTCTAGGTGCTGTTAAACCTGGCGTTATGTTGGTGTAGACGAGATAAGACAAAGGCCTTAAAATGGCTGAAAGATGCAGAATCTTTAGATGGTACCCCAGGTTTGAAGTCTGAAGTGTCCAGGGCTCTAATGGCTGTGCAGGTACCTGTACTAATACACTGTATGTTGTTCAAAACAAAGTATATATGTCGGTCTCCTTGGGATTTAATGTGGTACTTAACAATTTTTCACTCATATGAAGACGAGGAGTCATACTGTGTCCATGGAGTGAGTCCATGCCGCCGTAGTGCTGCAGCCTGTACAGAAGTATCATGCCGCAGACACCAGTTATGACACCCCACCCAGTCACATTATACTGACACCAGGCCAACCAGTCTGTTTCCTTGCTCTAACCTCTCAGTGCTGAGTGCCAAGCGAGGCAGCAACAAGTACCATTTTTAAAGTCTTTGGTATGGCCCGACCCGAGTTTGATCTCAAGAACAAAGTAGGAGTTATTCTACATGCATGTAGTTGAGTGAATGATTAAGGTTTTAATTATGTCACCTTAGCAGTATTTCAGCCTATGGTGAGAACATGTATGGTGAGAACATGTATGGTGAGAACATGTATGGTGAAACCAGGAAACTGTTAATTGTCTTTCAACATGAGAATGATAAGATTAAAAATGGGAACATGTAATAAAAAAACTATCGATTCAGAAATAAGTTACACTAAATATAATCATTATACAACGTCCATATGTGTTTAAGATATCCTGTAAATAGTTTACTATAGCAGTGATTTCAAACAACAAAAAGTCAGCACTCTTGTAGGATCGACTTAGACTTCATCAAGGACAAAATTATGTTTTAGACCGTATGTCCCAATTCTGTTCAGTGACGATCAGACAGTCATGGAACAATTTTGATATTGAAATGAAGTCGAGGCAGACAAAGAAACAAAATAAATGTTGATGATTTTCAGTCTTGACGTTTTGGTCACTATTGTTTTATGTTTGCAGAATGACAAGGAATACAACCTACAAGAGTTATCTACCAGCGCCATTTTCCGTCCGTCCAAAACAGTTGTTGATAACTTACAGCAGAGGAACTTCTTAGGGCAAGCAAAAGTAAGGGGCCATTTCAATAACACCACAAGAGAGCATTATCAGTTTGTCATTCTAAAGAGTGAAGAAATGTTTGTTTTTTTATTTGATTGGTGTTTTACGCTATATTCAAGAACATTTCACTTATACGACGGTGGCTAGCATTATGGTGGGAGGAAACCGGGCAAAGCTCGGGGGAAACCCACAGCCATACGCAGTTGCTGGCAGACCTTCTCAGTATGAAGAAGTGTTAAAGGATATGATAATTAAATTTTGTTCGTTGTTAATCAAATTCGATTTTGTACAATCACTTATAAAATATCAATCTTTACATACAAGATCCATTTCATACATAAACATGAGATACAAGTACCCTAATTCCTCAACTGTTTTGCATGTGAAAGAGCAACCTTCAGTGCAGGTCATGAACATTTTTAAGACAATTTTTTGTCTTTTTAGTTGGATCTGCGAGGAACAGGCCTCACAGAAAGTATAATTCTTTCAGTCAACACAGTCAACACTAATGCCTTCAGAATATACTTGAATAAACACCTGGCAAACATGCGAAAAGGTTGAATTACATGTTATTACAGTAGATACGGATAACCATGTCTGTTCATATGTCTAATTTTCTCAGCCAACTATACATGTAATTGGGATATTTTTCCAGCACATTGGTGACTGTGGTCTAACCTGAACGAAGCATTATTCTCTAACTGTGCATGAGTTATCCGATACCAATTTGCACACAACACTTCAATGAACTAACATTGTTGGCAGAGTGCCTGAAGTCAAAGTTTTGGAAAAGCATGTGAATGCCATGTATATGTTATGTCATGTCCAAAAAATTTTGTCATGTATTTTTTGTTTGTTTTGTCAGGTTGTCGCAGCTTTAGATTTAAGTGACACCTTCACAGGGTTTGCTGGACCAAGAAAGGTAAATATCAAATCAGTGTCCAGAGATATCACTGTGGTTCTGGTTACAGCCAGTGTCATTAGTCATTATGGTTCTGGTTCGACTGTCATTTAGTCAGGGAGGTTCTGGTTCCAGCGACTGTTATTTAGTCAGGGAGGTTCTGGTTCCAGCGACTGTCATTTAGTCAGGGAGGTTCTGGTTCCAGCGACTGTCATGTAGTCATGGAGGTTCTGGTTACAGCCACTGTCATGTAGTCATGGAGGTTCTGCTTCCAGCGACTGTCATTTAGTCAGGGAGGTTCTGGTTCCAGCGACTGTCATTTAGTCAGGGAGGTCTGGTTCCAGCGACTGTCATGTAGTCAGGGAGGTTCTGGTTACAGTGACTGTCATCTAGTCATGGAGGTTCTGGTTACAGCCACTGTCATGTAGTCATGGAGGTTCTGGTTACAGCCGCTGTCATCTAGTCATGGAGGTTCTGGTTACAGCCACTGTCATCTAGTCATTGAGGTTCTGGTTACAGTGACTGTCATCTAGTCATGGAGGTTCTGGTTACAGCCACTGTCATGTAGTCATGGAGGTTCTGGTTACAGTGACTGTCATCTAGTCATTGAGGTTCTGGTTACAGCCACTGTCATGTAGTCAAGGAGGTTCTGGTTACAGCCGCTGTCATGTAGTCATGGAGGTTCTGGTTCCATCCACTGTCATCTAGTCAAGGAGGTTCTGGTTGCAGCCTGCATCTAACATTCAGAGGGATCTTGTTACAGCCACTGTCAAACTGTGCCAGTGTCAAGCAGTAGTGGATGTTCTCGTTACAGCCACTGTCAAACGGTTATAGTGATTTTGCTTACAGCCTCTGCAAAGCAATCAGGGAGGTTCTGGTTACAGCCACTCTATGGCATTGTCTGAAGAAAAGACATCATAAAATAAACAGAAACATATTTGGAATCATTTAAAATGACCTTTAAGATATTACACATCTCATTTCTTTTAGTTTTTTATGAATTCTGGTTTTGCTTAATTCTGTGTATTCTGTTTAGTTTAGAAAATTTGGGAGGTTTGTTTTAAGGTTGATTTTGTTGTCCTACCGGAGACAAGTAATATTTGTCAGCTTTCTTTTTCTCAAAACGCTTGTTTTTGTGAGCAAATTTTTATGTGTTATACAATGTTTCCTGTCCCACTCTGTGTCCAGCTCTATCCACTTTATTGTACAACTGTGGCATTTTCTTTTCCCAGCATTCCTCTGATAGAAGCTCCTCGTCAGCCATCTCTCCAAAGTCTGTCTCCCCAAAACGGCAGCTGGCACGTCAAAATTCCCGCAGTATGACGGACTTATCACAGCTGAGGGCACATGACAGACTCAGCCCTGGCGTAAGCCCCACCCCCAGATCAGGATCCAGACCAAACTCTCCCAAGTCGCCAAAGCAGCGCCCACCTCCACCAACTGCTCCACCACCCAGACTGCCCCATCGCAAGGTCGTCTTGGTTCAACATCCCAGTGGATCTACGGAAAATCTGCTGATGCCAGGCGGTTCGCACCCGCTTCCAACGCTAACAACATCCAGAAACAGAAAAACGGGTGAGGTTTTACCCTGGATTGTAGTCAGTGACTGAACGGCCAGGTCATGTGACCAGGTGGCTTCAGTCATCTGCTACTTGGTAATTTATTTATGAACATGTGTGAATTGACTGAAAGATGTCTGGAAGATCTTTGCTTATATTTAACCCTTATAATGTTAGGGCCTTTTAAGGATTGCTCATGCTTTTTTAAACGATCGTGACAGTTTAATTCCAAATTTTAATCATTCCATTAATTCATTGATCTGATTGATTCATTGATCTTATTGAGACATTTCCTTGTCAAATTCAGTTATAAGCCAATTCTATCCAAACAACAACAGGTTTCCGAAATGTAATGTGCAGTCTGAAGAAGCTGAAGTAAACGCATAAATGCTGTATGCATCAGGGTTATGCAAAATTGCATCCAGGCTGGTAGCTTTTTTCAACTTATTTTTCTTCTCTTTTTCTGTTTTTTTCTTTACATTCTTGCTCTCTTTCTATCTTTTACGGCATAAAACACGAAAGCATCAAATAAATAAATGAATAATCTTACTTTATTATTTATTATTTTCTGAATCAGTTGTTTCACATTTTGAAGGATCCATTCATTCCCTGTAGACTGTTAAATTATAAAAAAGGGCTATTGCTGTATCATATGCTAACAGAAAATGAAAAAGTTATAATAAAAGAATGATAAGTTCTATGTTTTTGTCTTTCAGAATTTGCATACATTTTGTGTATTTGTTTATTAGTGTAACATTTTATTTGTGTAACATTTTATTTGTGTAACATTTTATTTATTAAAAACAGCTTTTGCAGATTGGTTTACTCATATAAATGTCAAGTATATTTTATTTCTTTTAATCTCTTGCTTTCTAACATGTTAGTTCAGTGCTTATTTTTTAATTTGTTGTGATGGTATTAAAACTTTTATTTGTTTTGAGTTTGTTTTGTGTTTTGTTGTGTTTTCAAGGTAGCCATTGGAAATGTTGTTTAGGCCTACAGTATATTAAAACCCTGTTACAGTCAGTACACTCAGTCAGTGATAGCTGTTACCATCTGATCAAATGATTCTGACATACATCTTGATCAGCTGTTTTGATCACTCTTAACTGATGACGTAGTCTAATAGTGTATCACATGTCAGGGAAGAAAGCTTTGCAAACTTTCAAGCCTTTTGTGATGTTCTTTTAAAAATGATTTAGGAGAGTCTAGAACCAGATGCCTTTATATCTGCCTATGGAAAAAAGTCATGCCAGATTTGCTTCTCTCCAAAGACATATAGAAATGTGAGATAAAGTGTTAGTGTGAAGAAAGTATATGTATAGGGTTGGTACTAGGACTGATAATACGTTCAGCCAGTGTAGGACAAAATTTATTTTCTTTTGAGAAATATTGAATATGTGTGAAAGGGTTCCACATAAAACCTGACACACGTGCAGAAGTTGAATTTACAGCACGTCAAGAGCTGTTTTTAGAACATGGGGTAATAGGTTATCATCTTTTTATTTGTTGTGTAGCTTTTGAAATTCACCACACAGTGATAATAAAAAAAGTTATCATCACCCTAGTTTACAAAATTACTGAACTGTATCAGGAGATATTATGATCAGCCTGAAGTCGTTAGGGCTTTAGGTTTGGTTAGTGTGGTTCCCCAGACCTCTGACGTCAGCATCCAATCTTACGCACACCCAAATCCATGACCTCTGTTGTAAGAGGTAACACGCAACCAATACATGTGTCAAAATTTATGTGACTTAACTACATTCCTTGTTTGATAGCAGCCAAACCAGGATGTTTGTTTAACACAACGATATGTGAGAAGGTGACATATAAGAAAAAATTGTTTGGAGTTACACAAGCAGACTCTAACAGATCAGCCTGTCTTTGGTAGTACGGGTTAGTTACTTCTTGACATTGCATAGTTCACAGCTTGTTATAGGTTGGTTGATGAACCAATCAGCTCTGTGCATTAAAAACTGTCATGTACCAATTGATGCCCGAACTGTTCTGGTCTAGTTTGCAACTGATTTGTGGTAATCAGTTGTTAACAGCTTTGTTACAGCTATGGTTTGAACTTCGTGGTAAAACAATGGTTGTGACCCCTTAGTTACCAATGTGTAAACATGCCACCTGATCAACTCATTGGTACTCTACCAAGAGCCCTTCCTCGCTGTAATACATGCACCTTTCAGTCGATGTAATAGTCCATTTTCACCAGCTTGAGAAAACGGCCTTTTACTGTAGCCCAGTTAATGTGGTAAGAATACCGACACCATGACGTCCAGTCGCATAAATGAAATATCCTAGAGTACAGTGTAAAACACCAGTCGCCAATAAACAAATAAAATAAACGACCGTGACGTCTACATGAAATATCACCAAACATTTTTGTGTCCTCATCCATTTATCAGAGGAGGAAGATAAACATGTTTTGAGTCAATGTTACTGACCCTGGTTACTATCATTAACTTTGATATGTATACCTTGCCAAGCTCAGTGCATTAATTTGACTGCAGCTAGCTCTGTAACATGCACAAACTGAGCATACAAAAAATAATAAATAAATAAATATTAAGGGGCACTGTATCAAGAGATCAAGGTATATTTGTTTAGCTTTACGATAGAATTAAAATATTCGGATGGCCATGATGAATTCTGGTAACAGTTAAAAGACCTGAAAACAAATACAGTGATTCCTTTCTTGTGAATTATTGCCTACATATCATTATTCTACATACAATATCATATATATGGGGCTTTCATGTTGTTGTTTCTCAAATTATTGTAAATGACCTAAAATTTTGTTCAAGACCAGGCTGTTGATTTTTCCTGATTCTGATCGAGTTTAATTGATATATTTTAGAAAGCTGAGTGTTTTGAACTTAGGACGGTAGAATGATGTTGTTCTGGACAGATGTAAATTTCTTATCCAAAAATAATACATTATCACATTTATTTGCCTCTATAAAAGTTCAGTTATTTTTAGGGTGAAATTTTAAGTCACTTACAGCTTATAGACTAGTGTATATGAATTATTAATGGCTAAATGGAAGTGTAATATATAATCCAAGTTTTATTTGAGCCAAGTCAAGAGGAAGTCTCTCTGTAAAAGAATTTGAAACCACACAAAAAGATCTTTATGACATGGAATAAAAGATGCAGAAAGCCAAACATTTTGAAAATATGTGAATGGTTAAACATAGTACAACATGAGGAATGTTGTACAGATGGCCATAGATCCGGGAAACTCTGAATATTGAGAAAAAAAACTACATAGTCCACACATGCAACTCTCTCTTTCTGCAGTGGGTGTGCACATGAATGCTTTTTGTGACTCTGGAGTTTACCCAAGCACATAATTATTTAGTTCTGCATGAAACTTTCTATTGTCTTTGTGCTTCTGTGATTGTACAGGCTTGTTTCCCTTTCATGCTCTACTATGCATATACATGTACCTTAATTTTTCAAAAATTTGAGACAGATATTAGTAGTGTTGAAACTAGATTATTACATTTCTATAACAGCTTTTTGAAAAAGATATGAGTATGTTGTTCATTAGATGGTCTAACCAGGTGAGAAAAAAAGAAACTCGATATTCCTGCTGGAATTACATATATTCACTAAAATGAGCAGACCAAATTTTAGAAGAAATAAGGTATATAACCTGAACTAGCTTTGTGGTGTATATTCCTGAATAGGGCAGCATGGAGTCACCGATAGGCCGAAATACAGAATACCAAACCAAATATGTTGACTTTAATATTTAGGGTTTCCTTGTTTTGTTTTACGACACTATGACAATGTAAAATTCTTGTCATAGACTGTGGTCAATTTCAGTGTTTTTTTTTTTTTCACAAACAGTCTGTCAACAAAGTGCACAGTTTGGCCTATTGTTTTGCCTATTGTCTTTTTACCTTTCATATTGTCAGTCAAAAACCTCATGACAACACTTGCTACATAGTCCAATCAAATTCCCAGAAAGTAAACTGAGCACATCCCCTTTCATAATCCAATATTCAGGTGTACCATCCAAGTCCATAATGAGTTGTACACATGTAGTTACATGTATAGACACATGTAGATAGGGTCTACTGCTCATGGGTTATTTTTAGCAGTTTAATTGGCCACCTTACTCCATTCATTCAGCTGACATATAGGGCAGAATGCCAGTAAGTGCATCTATACACGTTCATACCTATTAGTGGATAAAAAGGGTTGCTTTTGTGGGTCATGTAATAAATTTATTCTTTACATTTTTGACCTAATATATGTGTAGGCGGAGATATGGCAGAAATTTTTCTTTTCATTGAGCCCCCTGTTCAGCCATTTCTCTTTCGTTTAGCCTCTTGTTTATGTTGTTTAACCATTTCTTTCATTTATCTCTACTTGTTCAGCCATTTCTTTTTCATCTTTCCTTAATTGTTCAGCCATTTTTCTTTCATTTAGAAATTTAAACGCATAGTTTTACCAGTGTATGGAAAGATGTAAGCAGACATTCAGAATTAATGCTTTAATGCTTACTTAAAACACTTTAAAAACTGAGTTACCATTAACGCCTAACAAATTCGACCTTTACAGTACGGCTTTAGTGTCTGTTTGAAAACATACCCTAATGGACCTAAAATTTCGTCCAGAAAAGTGCATTTTTAGAGGCAAATGTCACAAAATATTTTTTTTGGTGCTGAAACTTACAATTTCCCAGTAGAATTTCATCCCATGTTCCAAGCAAACCTCCAAGCAAAAAAGCACCTTTCTAAAATCAATAAAACTCTCAGAACAAGGAAAAATGGGCAAGTTAGTCATGGTGGAAGGTTATAGTCATTGTGGAAGGTTATAGTCATTGTGGAAGGTTATAGTCATTTAGGGTAAATCATAAGATTTTGAAGACATTAATGTTCAGGTAGAGGTATACTTTACAAAAATAAGAACAGAATCATGTTCAGATCAGATAACATTCTCCTGAAGTATGAGTATGCCAAGACCTGTATAACCATACCTAAGCCCTAAAATTTCACAAGTGACAAAACTGCACGGTTTGCCTGATTATCATTTTGCTACTGATTTTAGAAATATCTTTCGTTTGGTAGGTTACATGATATGATCCTAGGATATGAAAAATACAAGTTACAGCACCAAAAGTAATATTTGATGACATTTATTTGCCTCAGATTTTTTTTTGTGTACAATTTTCTGAATTTACCGTGTATCTGTGGTCAAATTTGTTGAGGATTTAAGGTATAGCTATTATATGATATTGCTGTTATAAAATATTCTTAAATAAGTGTCCCACTTAGCAACAAAAGCCAGTTTTTGTTACCAGCATAGCAATATGCTGAATGCCTTTTTCTGATCTTTAAGTGAACTGAAGATCGATGTTAGCTGGCAATGTTACACTTCAGGTTGATTGGTGGTGACTTTCACAATGGAAAAGGTATGATGAAAAACCCCAAGCACGCAGGCACAATGGAAAACGGGAAGTTTTTGATGTTGGTAAATGTATTGATGCTCCAGTGTGTCTGACATATGAATTATAAAGCATTCTTCAGTGTTTGATATATAGCCTGTACCCCTCTGAATGGCTTCTTTGATCTTGGTTTATTTTTTTAAATGAATGAATGAATGAATGAATGAATGATCTGTTGGTTTGACACCAAATTGGCAATATTTCAACTGTATCGTGGCAATTTGTATTTTGAGCATACTGAGTAGAAAAAAGAAGGTTAGATGGACAAGGAAGTTTATGATCAGGAAGCCAGGACTGTTGGCGCGTGTGACAAAATTGAATTCAGTTTCATTCTAAAACTTTTATTAATCTCTAATTGTTCAGCCCGTTTTCTTTCATTAGCATCTGATGTAACCAGTTTGGTTTTATTTATTTACCAAGGATTGTCTCTTGTTCATACTGCTATCATGATCATTGGCTACACCACATACATATTTTGTGCTACTGTTATCAGATTAGGTTTTCAAAATTACATTTTGAGATATACACCATGCACTATGTATTTTGTGCAATTGTTTTCAAAATCTGAACATCTGTCTACTATAGGTAGATTGTATTTGTTTTGGGAGGTTTTTTCTTTTTTTGAGGATTATTAGGTAAGAAAAATAACATTTGGCAATCTAGTGAAAGTTTTACCAGAAATGAAAGTATTA
This sequence comes from Liolophura sinensis, assembly GCF_032854445.1. Classification (NCBI taxonomy): domain Eukaryota; kingdom Metazoa; phylum Mollusca; class Polyplacophora; order Chitonida; family Chitonidae; genus Liolophura; species Liolophura sinensis. The sequence continues at coordinate 7,297,416 of NC_088307.1, forward strand.
TTCCAGGTGGTATCAAAGTGTTATTTAATGTGTAATAGCTTAACATTTTGTTTAACACGTTTTTTTTTTTTTTAAAGATGTTCCTTTATCTATTTTGATAACCTGTTACTATTGAATATCTTGCTACATGCTACCACCTGTATGTTTTTAAAGAGACTAACTTTGCTTTTTTACAGAACAGGTGAATCGACCAATGACATGCATCGGCACTCCTCTGAGTCCAGTGGCAGAGAACAGAGAGTTGACCACATTTACCAGAAGCAGGGGAATCCCCAGAGAGGCTCCCAAGAGACCCCCTCCTGTGCCTCATTTTCTAGAGGAACAATCTGTGAAATGTCAGACTGATCAGAAGAGAAAGGTAGCTGTAACAGTACATGGTGGAGGTCCCAAGATAGCCTCAAACATTCTGCAGACAACCAATAAAAGTCTAATCCCCAAAAATACAGCGGTGAAAGTTGTCGAGGAAGAGGACGTCAGAATCCGCCCTTTATGCCAGCCTCCCTCCAGACCACCCCCTCGGCCTCCTCCTGACAAGGTATATGTACCTTCATATCAGCCTTATGTGTATTTTCATAAGGATGGTTGATCATGTAGGCCTATACTTTTCTCTCATTTAGCCTCTTGTTCGGCCATTTTTCATTCATTTATCCCTAATTGTTTAGCCATTTTTCTTTCACTTAGCCCTTGGTTCAGCCATTTGTTTTTCATTTAGCTTTTCTTTAGACATATTCTCACTTTAAGCTCTAATTGTGGAGTCATTTCTCTTTCATTTCACATTTGATCAGCCATTTCTCTTTCATTTACCCACTTTTTAGCCATTTCTCTCATTTAAGCCATTTTTCTTTTCATTTAGCCCCCTGTTCAGCCATTTCTCTTTCGTTTAGCCTCTTGTTTATGTTGTTTAACCATTTCTTTCATTTATCTCTACTTGTTCAGCCATTTCTTTTTCATCTTTCCTTAATTGTTCAGCCATTTTTCTTTCATTTAGCATTTTGTTCTGCCATTTCTCTTTCAGTGAACCTCTTGTCCAGTCATTTCTCCTTCATTTATCTGTAATTGTTCAACCATTTCTCTTTTATTCATCTCTAATTGTTCAGCCCGTTTTCTTTCATTAGCATCTGATTTAACCAGTTTTCTTTCATTTAGCATTTTGTTCTGCCATTTCTCTTTCTGTGAACCTCTTTGTTCTTCCATTTATCTCTAGTTGTTCAGCCAGTTTTCTTTCAGTTAGCCCTTCATATTCGGCCATTTCTTTCTCATTAAACCCTGGCTCATGTATTTTTCTTTGCTTTAGTCTTGGTTATATACATCTGGTTACAAATGATTCTATTAAATATCCGGTGGTTAGTGTGCTATGGCAGCACCTTGACCCAGGTGTTTCTCACCAACGCGGTTGCTGTGAGCTCAAGTCCAGCTTGTGCTGGCTTCCTCTCCAGCTGTTCGTGGGAAGGTCTTTCAGCAACCTGCGGATGGTTGTGGGTTTGCCCCAAGTTCTGCCCAGTTTTCTCTCACCATAATGCAGGTTGCCGACATTTAAGTGAAATACTCTTGAATACGGCATAAAACACCAATCAAATGAATAAAATCAAATAAAATATTGTATATATATATATATGCTTCTGAACACAAATGACATTGAGCTAAAGTCCAATTTTCTTTACATAAGAAAAAAAAAGAAAAATATATGAAGTCGGATTAAAATTTTATTGATGTACTGCATATATATTCAACAATTAAGTTTCAAGCAGACATGTAGACACTCAGTGCCTGTCAAGTATAAACCAACATTGCAGTCTAGATCCAGTCCACAAGTAGACACTTGGTGGCTGGCAAGTACAAACCAACATTGCAGTCTAGATCCAGTCCACAAGTAGACACTTGGTGGCTGGCAAGTACAAACCAACATTGCAGTCTAGATCCAGTCCACAAGTGGACACTCAATGTCTGTCAAGTATAAAGCAACATTGCAGTCTAGATCCAGCCCACATGTAGACACTCAGTGGCTGTCAAGTATAAAACGACATTGCAGTCTAGATCCAGTCCACAAGTGGGCACTCAGTGGCTATCAAGTATGAGGCAACATTGCAGTCTAGATCCAGTCCACATGTAGACACTCAGTGGGCGTCAAGTACAAACCAACATTGCAGTCTAGATCCATTCCACAAGTAGACACTCGGTGGCTGTCAAGTATAAAACAACATTGCATTCTAGATCCAGTCCACATGTAGACACACAGTGGCGGTAAAGTATAAAACAACATTGCAGTCTAAATCCAGTCCACAAGTGGACACTCAGTGGCTGTCAAGTACAAAGCAACATTGCAGTCTAGATCCAGTCCACAAGTGGACACTCGGTGGCTGTCAAGTAGAAACCTACATTGCAGTCTAGATCCAGTCCACAAGTGGACACTCAGTGACTGTCAAGTACAAAGCAACATTGCAGTCTAGATCCAGTCCACAAGTGGACACTCGGTGGCTGTCAAGTATATAGCAACATTGCAGTCTAGATCCAGTCCACAAGTGGACACTCAGTGACTGTCAAGTACAAAGCAACATTGCAGTCTAGATCCAATCCACAAGTAGACACTCGGTGGCTGTCAAGTACAAACCAACATTGCAGTCTAGATCCAGTCCACAAGTCCACACTCGGTGGCCGTCAAGTACAAACCAACATTGCAGTCTAGATCCAGTCCACAAGTCGACACTCAGTGGCCGTCAAGTACAAACCAACATTGCAGTCTAGATCCAGTCCACAAGAGGACTCTCAGTGGCTGGCAAGTACAAACCAACATTGCAGTCTAGATCCAGTCCACAAGAGGACACTCAGTGTCTGTCAAGTATAAAACAACATTGCAGTCTAGATCCAGTCCACAAGTAGACACTTGGTGGCTGTCAATTATAAAGCAACATTGCAGTCTAGATCCAGTCCACAAGTAGACACTCAGTGGCTGTCAAGTATAAAGCAACATTGCAGTCTAGATCCAGTCCACAAGTAGACACTGAGTGGCTGTCAAGTAAAAAGCAACATTGCAGTCTAGATCCAGTCCACAAGTAAACACTCAGTGGCTGTAAAGTATAAAGCAACATTGCAGTCTAGATCCAATCCACAAGTAGACACTGAGTGGCCGTCAAGTATAAACCAACATTGCAGTGTGGATCCAGTCCACAAGTGGACACTTGGTGGCTGTCAAGTATATAGCAACATTGCAGTCTAGATCCAGTCCACAAGTGGACACTCAGTGACTGTCAAGTACAAAGCAACATTGCAGTCTAGATCCAGTCCACAAGTAGACACTCGGTGGCTGTCAAGTACAAACCAACATTGCAGTCTAGATCCTGTCCACAAGTGGACACTCAGTGGCCATCAAGTACAAACCAACATTGCAGTCTAGATCCAGTCCACAAGTCGACACTCAGTGGCCGTCAAGTACAAACCAACATTGCAGTCTAGATCCAGTCCACAAGAGGACTCTCAGTGGCTGGCAAGTACAAACCAACATTGCAGTCTAGATCCAGTCCACAAGTCGACACTCAGTGGCCGTCAAGTACAAACCAACATTGCAGTCTAGATCCAGTCCACAAGAGGACTCTCAGTGGCTGTGAAGTATAAACCAACATTGCAGTCTAGATCCAGTCCACAAGTAGACACTGAGTGGCTGTGAAGTATAAACCAACATTGCAGTCTAGATCCAGTCCACAAGAGGACTCTCAGTGGCTGTGAAGTATAAACCAACATTGCAGTCTAGATCCAGTCCACAAGTAGACACTCAGTGGCTGTGAAGTATAAACCAACATTGCAGTCTAGATCCAGTCCACAAGTAGACACTGAGTGGCTGTCAAGTAAAAAGCAACATTGCAGTCTAGATCCAGTCCACAAGTGGACTCTCAGTGGCTGTCAAGTATAAAACAACATTGCAGTCTAGATCCAGTCCACAAGTGGACTCTCAGTGGCTGTCAAGTATAAACCAACATTGCAGTGTGGATCCAGTCCACAAGTGGACACTTAGTGGTGTCAAGTATAAAGCAACATTGCAGTCTAGATCCAGTCCACAAGTGGACTCTCAGTGGCTGTCAAGTATAAAACAACATTGCAGTCTAGATCCAGTCCACAAGTGGACTCTCAGTGACTGTCAAGTATAAAGCAACATTGCAGTCTAGATCCAGTCCACAAGTAGACACTCAGTGGCTGTCAAGTATAAACCAACATTGCAGTCTAGGTCCAGTCCACAAGTGGACACTCAGTGGCTCTCAAGTAAAATTTATTTATTTATTTATTTGATTGTTGTTTTACGCCGTATTCAAGAATATTTCACTTATACAACGGCGGCCAGCATGATGGTGGGAGGAAACCGGGCAGAGCCCGGGGAAAACCCACGACCATCCGCAGGTTGCTAGCAGACCTCCCCACTTACGGCCGGAGAGGAAGCCAGCATGAGCTGGACTTGAACTCACAGCGACCGTATTGGTGAGAGGCTTCTGGGTCATTATGCTGCGCTAGCGCGCGAACCGACTGAGCCACGGAGGTCCCTGTCAAGTAAAAAGCAACATTGCAGTCTAGATCCAGTCAACAAGTAGACACTCAGTGGCTGTCAAGTACAAAGCAACATTGCAGTCTAGATCTAGTCCACAAGTAGACACTCAGTGGCTGTCAAGTACAAACCAACATTGCAGTCTAGATCTAGTCCACAAGTAGACACTCAGTGGCCATCAAGTTTAAAGCAACATTGCAGTCTAGATCGAGTCCACAAGTAGACACTCGGTGGCCGTCAAGTATAAACCAACATTGCAGTGTGGATCCAGTCCACAAGTAGACACTCGGTGGCCGTCAAGTATATAGCAACATTGCAGTCTAGATCCAGTCCACAAGTAAACACTCAGTGGCTGTCAAGTATAAACCAACATTGCAGTCTAGATCCAATCCACAAGTGGACACTCAGTGGCTGTCAAGTACAAACCAACATTGCATTCTAGATCCAGTCCACAAGTAGACACTCAGTGGCTGTCAAGTATAAACCAACATTGCAGTCTAGATCCAATCCACAAGTGGACACTCAGTGGCTGGCAAGTACAAACCAACATTGCAGTCTAGATCCAGTCCACAAGTAGACACTCGTTGGCCATCAAGTACAAAGCAACATTGCAGTCTAGATCCAGTCCACAAGTGGACACTCAGTGGCTGTCAAGTACAAAGCAACATTGCAGTCTAGATCCAGTCCACAAGTGGACACTCGGTGGCCGTCAAGTACAAACCAACATTGCAGTCCAGATCCAGTCCACAAGTGGAAACTCAGTGGCTGTCAAGTATAAAGCAACATTGCAGTCTAGATCCAATCCACAAGTAGACACTCAGTGGCTGGCAAGTACAAAGCAACATTGCAGTCTAGATCCAGTCCACAAGTGGACACTCAGTGGCTGGCAAGTACAAAGCAACATTGCAGTCTAGATCCAGTCCACAAGTAGACACTCAGTGGCTGTCAAGTATAAAGCAACATTGCAGTCTAGATCCAGTCCACAAGTAGACACTCAGTGTCTGTCAAGTATAAACCAACATCCTGTCCACAAGTGGACACTCAGTGGTGTCAAGTACAAACCTTCATTGCAGTGTGGATCCAGTCCACAAGTAGACGCTCAGTGTCTGTCAAGTATAAACCAACATCCAGTCCACAAGTAGACACTCAGTAGTTTTCCATCATGGTGCTGCTTAAATACTTATAAAAGTAGTTTATGGACAATATTTTCCGATCTTTGTTGAGTGTGTAATACAGTGTATAAGTCATTGTGAATGTTGAAGAAGTTTTTCAGTGGTCTGTAAATGGAAAAATATACATGAATGTAAATATTTCTGTTAAATGTGTGTAAATTTCCATCTTGTCAGTAATAAAATTGGGTATCCTAGCTCACCTCCTGAGATGGTTAAATTTGCTGGTTCTCTGTGACTGTCAGACTATTCAAAGAGGTCACATGTTCAAAATCAGCTGCTTGTTACCAGGGGGCCTTAAATCAGACACTTTGTCAACTAACAAAGGTTCTATGGTTTACTACAGACACTTCCCCCCCCCCCCCCACTCCCACCCATAATGCTGACTTCGATCATACATGTATAAAAGAGTGGAGTGTTGGATACCAATCAAACGAATAAATGAATAAAACTGGTCTTTGTCTCTTCCCATAAGTCCATAGCGACACCTGTTCGCAGTACTGTGGCTGTATACAGTTATGACCCTGGCGAAGATGGGCAGCTCATGTTCAGGGAAGGGGAGATAATCAGTGTCGAGGAAGATGGTGAGTCGGGTAATGCTGCGTATTTCACATAAAGCTCAAGTTGGTGTGTAAAATGGACTTCCAAATTCACATAAAGGTGACATAATGGTACTTTTGATGGTAACACTTAAATTTTTTTGATAAGAAATTATACTTCACAGAAAACATTAAAGTGATACAGAATCCACTTTGATTGGCTGATAGCGAAGATAGGATTTCCTAGGTGTAAGCCTTCATCTTGGTCTATGCTTGAATAAATCTGCCTTACCAAAAATTCAGCCTGTGATTGGCATATAGCCTGGATCAGCAGAGGTTCTGTATCCTTTTAAATGGCTCTACGTTAAAAATTGTCACTTGAAAAACACTTTTCTATTTTCAGTTGATGAGAACTGGTTTCAGGGGAGACTACGAGGGAAAAGTGGGCTGGTTCCGTGGACATACGTACAGAGCATAGGGAGAAAAAGTGACATCTTCCACTGACAAACAAAAGTTAATTTATGAAACACTAATGTTCCGTGTCTAAAGTAACTAATACATATATATTTATTTATTAATTTGTCAGAATTCTGGTCAGCCTGAATGCAGATTCCTTAAATTACTTTTGTGGTTAATGAGTAACAAACAAATAATACAATTATTTCCATGAAATGTGATTATTTATATCCTCCGGTTATACCAGCGCCAAGTTTGTACCAATGAAGGTTAGACCAAATATTGCAAATCATCTGCAAATCAAACCATGATTAAAACTTTATGCTAGACGACACCAAATATTTCACCCTATCTAAAAACAGGGTTTTGAAGATGGTTTGAATTTAGTGACCGTCATGTAAATTTTATTTACCAAATATTGTTTGTTTGAATTTTGGTTCTGATAGTTTTACCAGCTTTAACATGAAGAACTTACTGTAGGGAGGTTTGAGATCAAATTCTTTTGTTTCTCTAGGTAAATAAAGTCTTATGGTATTACCTTGACTTTGTTTACCTATAGTTAGGGGTAAAAGAGGACGAATTTGAATCTCTCCTAACCAACTTGTGTCCCTTTTTGCTGACAGATATTTATGATTTCTTATATGTATTTATTACATCTTATTTGCTAATTAACATTTTTTGTTTTAATTATGAGTGCTATGCAGCCAAGAAGACAGCTACCCTTAAACATCAGTGTTTATTGTCCCTCCTTTACAAGAATTATACATCACAATATATGACAAATTTTGCTATTATATATAACTCTATGTCCATATACGTTGTTCTATAAAGTGACATGATTGTATGATTCACCAATTTACACTTTTACAGTTACTTAAGTTTAGATGACTATGGACATGTCTTGTATATGCTACTAGATATGCATATAACAGTACCAATTTTCTTCACCTGTCTCCTTAAAGCACTGCGATAGTGCTTTTAGCATTCAGGAAACGAAAAGTTAGTTTTCATATTCCATGACTGAAATAGTCAGTGGGCTTTCAAGATTTTTGGCCAAAAAAAAAAAAAAAAAAAAAAAAAAAAATCAATCAGCTCAGATCTAATCAAATTTTTGCTTTTATTTTAGAATAGCCCAAATAATTACTTATCACAAAATATCAGCATCATATGTGGACATGTTGGCATTAAAACTCAGTGATAACGAGAACAGGTATCAGGCTGATATATTCCAAAAGGCAATAATTTGAGCTATTCTTCACAAATGGAGAAAATTAGATTTGCTTTAGCAAATAAGGATTTTTTTGGCCAAAAATCTCACTACAGTCTGTTAAAATGTAATTGTTGATCGAATTTTATTTTCTGAACGTGTTTGACAAGAGCGACGTATTGTTGTGAAAATAGTTAGTCTGACAGTATTTGTTTATCCCCTAATTGTCATGGAGTCGTGAATTTGCATTTATAGTCCCTGAAAGTTATTATATGTATATTTGCTTTTACTGTTCATTTTCCTCTATACGAACATTTGAAGTTGAGGGCCTCCATGGCCGAAGTGGTTAGCGCGCTAGTGCAGCGCAATGACCCAGGAGTCTCCCACCAATGCAGTAGATGTGAGTTCCAGAACATTTGAAATGTTCATTGAAATTCTCTATGACAGCATTTGTCTTTTAATGGTGAACTGCAGCACTTCCAAATTTCTCAAACATTGTTTTCTTCAGTCTTCTTTCGTTATTGTACAAGATTGTAGAAACTTTCTTTGTGAAACTAAATCAGTTAGTGTTTTTAATAATAATAATATTTATGATGCTGTGCTGTGATGTAGGTCACTTAAATAAAGATCTTCCGTACGTGTAAAAATGTTGGAGAATTACAGTAAACACCAATTAAAGAAAGAAATGTCAAAGGTGGCAAGCAGTATGGTTGGGGGAAACCAGGTAGAGACCTTACATGATAAAAACTGCATAAACCCATCTGCTGGTGATTATCAGGTGACATTGGTTGTGTACACTGAAAAAATTATAGCTGTGATCATGTGCCTTATATTGTTTTATCGTCCACATACTCACAAGAAGTTCTTCTACTGCCATATGACAGATGTCATACAGGTACGTTTATGGCACATATGGGACAGTGGGATGGTAATAGTGAAGTACAAAATATCGTATGACAAAAAAATGTTGTACGCCGCTGTGTGAAACTGGGCCCAGTACAATAGCTAACCATTGTCTAGAGTTTTCAAATTTACATTGTCAGTGCTCTAGCTATTACAGTAACTTATTGAAGGATAATTTTCATGTCTTGTGCCATTACTTTTCGTCTTATTTCTTGACAGATCAAAGTAATGACTTGTTTATTTGCAATAAAATAAATTGTTTGCAGACGACTCTGAAAGTGTAAAATTTTATTTTCCGTAATAAAGTTACTTCTGTTAAAAGCTTATTTCAAGCTATTACTTTTTCTCAGGTTAAAATTGTGCCTGCTCTTGAATTAATGTGGATACACATTGGCCACATTTGAACGAGAAGAAAACATAAAAATGTTGCCAAAATCAGATGAAAGAGCATCAGAACTTATTTCTTTAATATTTTTTTTCGGGAGGAAAGGGTATTTGAAAATATTTTTGTATGGTGGATTTTTGGGACTACCTTCTGGTATTTATCATTGTTGCAAAATATTGTCCCAAATAAAAATGTGATGCATATGTAATAAATTTATTTGAATGTAAATTTGTTGTCCATATGCATTTAATCTGAATTATGATATTATTTATGAACATATTAAAATATGATTAAAATCCAGGTGGAACATATATATATATATATATATATATATATATATATATATATATGCGCACACATATTAAACATGTGTTACATCCTCATTTATAACCTTATTGCGCAGACTACATATACCACAAGGTAGTTCTAAATACCCACCATAAAAAAATATTTTGAAATGTCTTTCTCTTTAAAGAAAAATCGAAAAAGAAATTTGGAAGACCATATTTACGACTAACTTTTCACACTCTTGCATCTGAACTTTATGTAATTTTTGTGTCTTCTCCAGCTTTGAGACACGACTGGTGTGTTTTCCCCAGGTATAACTTTGAAGCATTGAAGTATTTGTCATATTATAATATTGTCCCTAAATCATCTATGAATCTCGATTGCCATTTTGGCCGAACAGACAGGTTAAAACGTTGACATATACTTGTCAGAGCTGCAAGCCACGCCCACAATGGGTATATAAGATTTATACCCTGCCCAGTCATTTTTCTTTGCGACACTTCATTCCATGGCACGTCATTGTGATATCACGCCACTATACCAGCATTGTCGGCAGTCAACAGACCTAGCATGAGTTTTCATAGCTCAGTTTTACATATATGGGAGGCTTTCTAGTTGATAAATATTGGAGGGAAAAATCTTTACCCACGTTTTGAGAAGGGTATATTGGGATTTAAATAGTGGGTGTGAAATTTTAAAATTTTTAAATACCCTTCTCAAAACGTAGATAACTTTTAATAATGAGGGACGAGTCGCTGCTGAGTGGTTTTAAGGTGATTGCCATTAAATCGCTGCTAGTGAGCTTAGTAGCACAGCACGACGACCAAGGAGCCATTCACCAATGCAATCAATGCTCGCACTGGCTTTCTGTCCGGTTGTATGTGTGAAGGTTGGCCAAATGGCTCTGGGTTTCCCCAAAGCTCTGTCTGGTTTCCTCCCACCATAATGCTGACAGCAGTTGTTTTAGTGTAATTTTGTTTATTACATCAATAAAATAAGTAAACAAATCAATGTTAATCCTGATAACTCGGGTTCAATTCACCTTGCCCATGCAGTGCATATTATTATCCCTTACAAAAGTTTCTGCAGCGGACATTCTTTACCACAAGTATCTTTGCAGAACTTTTCTACCTGGACACATTGTCATATGGTGTCCATATTCTGTGACTGGATGCAGTCATGTCTGGTGTCTTCAGCATGATAATCTTGTGAGGCAGCACTATAAACCTGTGCAAAATAAGGACCCATCTACCATGACTACCATGATGAGAATGAAATAATGTTGAATGCACTATGTAAGCAAACAAACATTCCCTAGTGGGTATTTTCACCAAGCTATAGAAAGAAACCAACAATTTTTTGTACAAATTGATGTTTTATTATTACTGTGACAATATATATATATATATTTACAGGCAACCAAACAAAAAAAGTTGACCTTCCACAATTTCATATACAGGTATGAACTAAACATCCTGGCCACTTTCTATGTAATATTTCAAAGGCATATACCTGTTGCACCATGCAGGACAAATAAACAACCATGGAATTTTGAGGAATATTGGATCAATTAGATTTTGACCAGAGTTTTTACAACCTATTCAACGTTGATCAAATACTGTTTTTCGTGGAGTGATCGGTTTGTAATCCTTGCTGTATGGTGATAAATGCAATGTCTCTGGAAAATGGCTTCAGTTAACAACTGTTGTGAAAAACACTCCCATTGAGAATACCCTGAAGAACCAAAACCTGATGCACGTACATATCAAACACATCGTACTAATATACCTATATCTAGACACTTAAAAGATACCTGAAACGATTTGGTTTTATTTCTTGATGTGCAGATTATCATCTGTAATAACATGACAGAACAAACAAATTTTTCAACTTTCACTTTGGGGGGTATAAATGGCCTCAAAGAACAGTTTCTTTAAGGCCCCAGCCGTCAGTCTGGAAATTAAGTAGCTTGCAGCGGTGAGGTCTACGATGATCCCTGTTTAAAAAGAGCTTCGAGGGCAACAGACTGAATGGGTCTGGCCAAAAGGGCGGGAGGTGTGGGGAACAGATCGAACGGGGGCTTGTGTAAGGGCACGGAGGGGGCGTTAAGCTGGCCCGAAAAAGCCATACAGTATCATGACATCTTGCTCGCACTGTAGCAACATTGTTCACCGGGCTCAGGGCACATCCGATGTGTTCGCTGAGTTACCAGCAAGATCAATAATGATGCAATTTCCAAAAAAATCCCACGGTTAATGGAAAATATACATAATATGGAGAGGTAATTAACAGGTATAATACCCCCAAAATGAACTTTTTTAGCGAAAATTCTGAGGCATAATTTTCTTCATTTGGCATAGAAACTTAGCTTTGCTTTACGGTTCCTTTTCATGTATTCTTTAATATGCTTATATTTAGTACGGCTGATACAGGTATGCCTATATGAATAGACTTAATACAGGTATGCCTATATGAATAGACTTAATACAGGTATGCCTATATGAGTAGACTTAATATAGGTATGCCTATATGAGTAGACCTAATACAGGTATGCCTATATGAGTAGATTTGATACAGGTATGCCTATATGAACAGACTTAGTACAGGTATGCCTATATGAGTAGACTTAATACAGGTATGCCTATATGAAAAGACTTAATACAGGTAAGTCATGGCTACAGAGAAGAATAACTGCAGATCTCCATTTCATTCTGATGTTTTAATAATCAGTCAGTCACTTGGTATTGGAATTGACTTACATGCTCAAATATGAATTTTTTGTCTCGGCTTTTTTGAGCCTTTAATAATTAACAATACTCTTAAATTTCAACAATGCTGACAACTGATTTCTTTGCAATTTGTTCAAGATTTCCAATGTTAAGAACCACTTAAATACAAACTAATTCATGTGCAAAAGTCATAAAATAGTCTTACACACAGATGACAATTTTTAATGTCATATATTCAGTGGTTTTTTAAAAAATTCTTCTTTGTTCTCAAACCAATGTACAAGTACCAGTCTGAGGCAAGTTACTAGTCTATCTACAAGTAAGTACACATATAAATAAGTGGATTTCTATAGCTATTTATAAATATCACAGAATGCCTGATAACACATAAATTACAACATACATCATATCCAGGTACAGTAACATGGACGGAATAACTATTAACACTGAAGACACTGCCAGGTGTTGTACGCACCTGGATCAATGTTTAAAATTAAACTAATTGTTTGATAGGTTAAAAATTAATGTTTAAAAGCAAAATAATAGTGAAAATACACACACTTAACCACAGAGCCCTTTCTGGTATTTAAAACTCACACAAAGTAAAACAAAAAAAAAAATCCTAAAACGTTTAAACTAAAATGACGAAATTTGTCTTTTTTCTCAGAAAAGATATTAAGTCAAAAGGCAAAGGTTTTGATGTTTCTAAGGTTGTGCAGCACCCTTTACAGCAAAATTTTTCTTTTCACAAAAACCTGTTGGAAGAGTTGAATATCAATGGAAGTACTTCTCATGGCCCATACATGTGGCATGTCAGAGCAGGGCGAGATGCAATACTGTAACCCTGACATGTCAAAATACATCAACCCATAGACATTAAAATAATAAGCGGGACAAAATCTGATGTATAATTTCAAAATCGTTGATAATTAAAGACAAAGTGCCTGATGAACGTATGGATGGCCATCAATTATACTCTAAGATATTTAGTCCACAACGATTTTAATTAAAAAAAAAAATAATTTTTACAACAGTGTGGGGTCAATTTCACAAGAGTTTGTCAGTCTGAAATGTCAGGTGAAATATTTTGTGGCTGAGACCTGTAGTAGGGATAAATCTGAACAGGATTCTGAAAGCAGTCATCGCCTAAGCTGATTGTAAATATCATAGCAGCGCATGTTAAAGGGTCTATGTACCCATGGTGTAATTACAATCAACTGAAGCCTATGACCAGTTAATGGTTGTATCTCAAGGTTTCATGAAGCACACATGAAGCTAAGTATTAAAGCCCTTAACTACTATGACAACAGACGATATGAAACACACTTAACTAAGGGTTACTTAGCACTAAGTATGCTTCATGAAACACAGCCCAGTGTCATTTCTGACTTATGTCAAAATTTAAATCTTCGTCACAATGCTTAATTTTTGGTAGTGGAAGCTGAAATTTGGACACATTTGTCCCAAAATGATATTGATGACAGGGACAAAATTTTAATTTCGGAAACTGAAAAATGAGCTTTAATATCACATTTCAAATTTTGACTGAAGTCAGAAATGGCTTTGAAGAACTGACCCATGGCCCCTAAGACAGAGCAACAACAATAAACTACGAAAATTCAGACTGGCAAGAGATGTTCTTTTGTAAAAAAGCCTTGGTCATTTGAGATGACATTTTCAGATGCTGCCTTTAAATGGTAATCCCTGGTTTGTTACTGTCTGTATCAATCCGTCTGTCAGCCTCTGATTGTCCTCCTGGCAAATCGTCATGGATAACCTGACCTTAGCGGCGAGCTGGTGCCCAGAGTTGTCTCCCCAAAGACGTTGGCGTAGGAGTTTTTCAGGAACTGTACGTAATTCTGCATGCTCCTATTGGTGCTGTGTGACTGCTCCAGACGGTCTTTCAGGTCATAGAGTCGTGAGTTGAACTTACGCTCGTTCTGAAAACATTGACAGATTTCATACAGTAATATTTATATATGTATTATATTTTTGGTGTTTTACACCTTACTGAAGAATACTGGACTTAAGTGCATTGGTGAGGGGCTCCTGGGTCATTGTGCTACACTAGCATGCTAACCAAAAGGCCACAGAGGTGCATCATGTTGAACAGATCATACAGGTAACGAATATAACAAGATAAATCAAAGAAAAAATTCAGGACAAATATGGCCACAACTCTGTCAACAAGAGACAACGATCCAAAACAAAGTTGTATGATGAATCAAAAAAAGCCTGGAAAACCAATTCTTGTCAGACTCATGTACAGATGGACAGACACATGCCCGCTAAACCTGTGCTCTCTTTCTCCACCCCCCCTCCCTCCCCCGGGAGGGAACCAATCAATGATGTTGATGTGCTTCCCTAATATAGCTACACTATAGCTAGATATCTTGTTTCCCCTCGGTTCTGCAAAGGTTCCCTACCATCATAACGTTGGCCTTCATCTGAAAGTGATATATTGTTGACAACGTCCTAGAACACCAATCAAATAAATAAATAAGTAAATCTCTATCTTGTAATCGAGATGACTTACCTCCTCTTTCTCTCGCTTGATCCTCGCGATTTCGGCACGCGTCTGACTCAGTTGTGACTCCAGGTCCATGATCCGACTCTGCAGAGTCCGCTCCTGATAAAAACAACGACCACAACACGCAAAAGATGAAGATATTTTGCAGTTCTTGGCAAAGGAACAATACAAATGTGATTTGTAACACTTAATTACAGCAAGATTAGCTAAAATGCAATAAACTTGTACATTTAATAAATGTTTACCTGTAGGCATGAATTTCATACTTGTTGACACAATCCATACTCCTTACCTCACCTACCTCTCTACACTCATTTTACATCACGCAAAGGTCACTGGCCTCACGGTTATGAGACAGGAAGTGGTGTCAGAAACATAAACTCTGGCTCAACCTTTGTTTCCAATAACACATTATATACGTACACATGCATTCTCTTTATCTAAAGAATGACTCGAACCAACACCTGAAAACACTTCATTACTGAACGTTCATTAAATAATTCAGTATGAGAACACCTGTGGTGAGGCAAAGCCCAACCAAGCCTTCATGCGTCCCACAGACTTCAAAGGCCAAGCTTGTCTATTGGCGGCAGTTACATAGAGGGAACCTGTAGAGAGTGGCACATGTACTGTAACAAGTATGGGCATGACTGCATATCCTGTGATGAAAAAAGGACCAACCTTTGTGGAAAGACGGTCTCGATTCTGGGCCTCCTGTCGTCGAGCATCTCCCAGAGAGTTCTCCAGTTGTCTTGTCAAGCTAGAAACTTCACGGGTCTTCTCCTCCAGACGCAACTGATCACAACAAATAGGTAAATTAATCAATGATTTCCTTATTGCCCACCTTTATGACATAAGTAGAGTAAAAGCAGCGACAGCTGGATTTGAACACACGACCGCAATGGGCCAGCCCTTTATTAATCTGAGACACTGAGGTCCCTTGAAGTTCTCCATTTTTAATTAGCCAAATTACTCTAAATGCCTTTTCATTCACGGGCATAAACCTTTGCGGATTTGGTAAGAAGACACATTCGCGGGAATCAACTTTCGCGGATCTTAAAAGAATTTTGGAACAACTGATAAACGAAAATCAAACTTCAAGTATTACGTCAAATAATAAAACAACTCAAGCATTCCAGTAACAATGTCATCATTTAAACTTGTTTGTACCTGTACGACGTGACAAAAGAAGTTAATCCTGCTAAGCTTTTAATCTTGTGAAGACAGTTAATCTTTATAAGATGAAGCCCTTATACCTGCTGTGTGAGCAAATATTCGTGTCACTCACTACAGGAGACAAAGAAAGATTAAATGTGATATAAATAAATCCCACTGTTTAATTCTCATGATTCAACAGTGCGAGTGAGACTTTGAGTGAACTGTGACAGATTTGAGTAAATGTCTCAGAAATCGTCATTATGAAAGGAGGTCTGAAGTGCAGAAACCCCCGAGCGATGTATCGGGCGCATCGGAAAGGTGATCTGACTGGAAGAAAATTACAGTCAATAAAAAACAGCCTCTCTCATCGTATGTATAACCTATCACGTACACACGCACAGTACAAATTATCAATTTGTATGTCTCCAACCGCGGCAATAAATCAACAACAACATCGCAATGTGGCGATACTTAGACGGAGCCAAGCCTCCTTAAAAGAAAACGAGATTAACTGACAATCAATTAAGCTGGATTTTTGAACGCCAGAATACATTCTAATTAGGTATTTCTAATTAATGTGTTTGAAAAAGCATTAGAACTGTAGTGCTTGCTAACAAATTTATAACTGTAAAGCATGCTACATTAATAAATTACTTACATGGGTTTTATACTTGATGGCACTTACTTTCGCGAAAGTGTGTTTGCTGCGAAATCTGTGAATGTTAGTACCATGCAAATAAAAAGGCACTTACAGTAGTTGGTACTTGTGTATTTTTTTGCCTCTGCAAAATAATTTTAAGTCCCTTTTTTAAGATATGAATATTGTATGGCAATAATAGTTTTGACATCATCCCTGTCCCACAAAGCGAAATGATCCCTGTCTCTCAGAGTGTCCCCACCAGTTCATAGCAGCACGGACGTGTACCCACCGTATTCTGATGGATGGTCTCTTCTCGCTTAGCTATGGTCATCAGCAGCTCTCTCACCTGGTCTTCAGATTCGCGCAGCTTCCTGTCAAACACAATTTATTTATCTGATTGGCGTTTTAAGCCATACTCAACAATATACCTGGTTACCACCAAATCATACACAGCACAATAAACAATTGTAATAAATACTTTAAATGGCCTCAAAACAAGATCAATAGAACTCTAAGTACCATGTAAAAGGATCAACTTGACCACGGACAAAATTTTAGGTCAAACACAGCATATGAAAAATATTTGTTTATACAAAGGTGAAATGTAAGAATTTCCTTCCATGTAAAAAGTGATATTATCTCACTCAGTTAGATATCACTTTTGCTATTACACACTCAGATGACATGATGTCAAAAAAGAAACATTTTGTTCATAATGGTCTAATTCAAGCTCAGTCAGAAGACGTCATAATACATCAACTTCAACGTTCCTACGTCACGCATCAAGACACAAAGTCATACAAGACGTCATGCTACCTACAAGTCTGTGAGCAAGTCCTGCAGCTAAAATATTCAATCTGTAAACGTTCAAAAGACACAAAATCCTTGTATTATCAAAATATAAATAATAAACAGAATATAGTTGGGACTATCTATGTAACAGCTTCTACATCTGACTTGACTAAGACAGTAAACCTGATCCCTACCGCTCCATAGTCTACAGTTTACTGACAGCTTTGACTATCTATGTAACAGCTTCTACATCTGAATTGACTAAGACAGTAAACCTGATTCCTACCGCTCCTCAGTCTACAGTTTACTGACAACTTGGACTATCTATGTAACAGCTTCTAGATCTGACTTGACTGAGACAGTAAACCTGATCCCTACCTCTCCACAAACTCCAGTTTATTGACAGCTGGGACTATCTATGCATCAGCTTATAGATGTGACTTGACTGAGACAGTAAACCTGATCCCTACCTCTCCACAGTCTACAGTTTACTGACAGCTGGGACTATCTGTGTAACAGCTTCTAGATCTGACTTGACTGAGATTGTAAAACTCATACCTACCTCTCCACAGTCTCTAGTTTACTGACAGCTGGGACTATCTGTGTAACAGCTTCTAGATCTGACTTGACTGAGACTGTAAAACTCATACCTACCTCTCCACAGTCTACAGTTTACTGACAGCTGGGACTATCTGTGTAACAGCTTCTAGATCTGACTTGACTGAGACAGTAAACCTGATCCCTACCGCTCCTCAGTCTACAGTTTACTGACACCTGGGACTATCTATGCAACAGCTTCTACATCTGACTTGACTGAGACTGTAAAAATGATACCTACCTCTCCACAGTCTAAAGTTTACTGACAGCTGGGACTATTTATGCAATAGCTTCTAGATCTGACCTGACTGAGACAGTAAACCTGATCCCTACCTCTCCGCCGTCTACAGTTTACTGACAGCTGGGACTATCTGTGTAACAGCTTCTACATCTGACTTGACAGAGACAGTAAACCTGATCCCTACCTCTCCTCAGTCTACAGTTTACTGACAGCTTGGACTATCTATGTAACAGCTTCTACATCTGATCTGATTGAGACAGTAAACCTGATCCCTACCTCTCCACAGTCTACAGTTTACTGACAGCTGGGACTATCTATGCATCAGCTTCTAGATGTGACTGGACTGATACTGTAAACCTGATCCCTACCTCTCCGCCGTCTACAGTTTACTGACAGCTTAGACTATCTATGTAACAGCTTCTACATCTGACTTGACTGAGACAGTAAACCTGATCCCTACCTCTCCACAGTCTACATTTTACTGACAGCTGGGACTATCTATGCATCAGCTTATAGATGTGACTTGACTGAAACAGTAAACCTAATCCCTACCTCTCCACCGTATACAATTTACTGACAGCTGGGACTATCTGTGTAACAGCTTCTACATCTGAATTGACTGAGACAGTAAACCTGATCCCTGCCGCTCCACAGTCTACAGTTTACTGACAGCTGGGACTATCTGTGTAACAGCTTCTAGATGCGACTTAACTGAGACAGTAAACCTGATCCCTACCTCTCCACAGTCTACAGTTTACTGACAGCTGGGACTATCTATGTAACAGCTTCTAGATGCCACTTAACTGAGACAGTAAACCTGATCTCTACCTCTCCACAGTCTACAGTTTACTGACAGCTGGGACTATCTATGCATCAGCTTATAGATGCGACTTAACTGAGACAGTAAACCTGATCCCTACCTCTCCACAGTCTACAGTTTACTGACAGCTGGGACTATCTGTGTAACAGTTCCTAGATGCGACTTAACTCAGACAGTAAACCTGATCCCTACCTCTCCACAGTCTACAGTTTACTGACAGCTGGGACTATCTATGCATCAGCTTATTGATGTGACTTGACTGAGACAGTAAACCTGATCCCTGCCGCTCCATAGTCTACAGTTTACTGACAGCTGGGACTATCTGTGTAACAGCTCCTAGATGCGACTTAACTGAGACAGTAAACCTGATCCCTACCTCTCCACAGTCTCCAGTTTACTGGAAGCAGTCCTCTGCTCTTCCTGAGCAGTGTGAAGTTTGTCTCGTAGCTGCTCTAGCTGATCTCCCTGAACCTCCACCTGTAAAAACACACACATACAAACTTTAATATAAAAATACCATATGAATGGTTTTCTTCAGAAACAATTTTACTATGTCACCATTGTGTCTTGATCTTTGTAGCATGATGTCTAAAATGGCACAATTATACAGACTACAAATCTCTTGCACATGATATTTCTAGCTCACTGTAAGAAGACGTTACTGTTCTATCACATGCTACACTGCACCCGGTCTCATGTGAACTAGCTGAGAGAAGTGACAGCTATCTGTTTGACCTGTACATTCGCATCTGTAATCAGTCTGTTTAATATCAATGTAATTCTTTTGACAGTTTAATTTTACGAGTAAACCTGTTAGGTTTTAGACCAGAAGAAATAGCAATGGTAAGAGTATTAAACTACCCCAATTTGCCAGATGGGAGTGTTTCCTCTTCTGAAAATTTTATTTATTATTTAATTGATTGGTATTTGACACTGCAAGAATTTTCACTTTCACGCTGGTGGTCAGATTCGTGGGTTGAGTAAACCAGCCCAAAATGCATAAGTTTATTTTATTTATTTGATTGATATTTTATGCCCTATTCAAGAATATTTCACTTATACGACGGCGGCCAGCATTATGGTGGGAGGAAACCCTGAATGTATAAGGACAGCACCTTTAGTTACATCTAAACCCACCCTTAACTACCACGACAATGCATGTTGTGGCGATATGAAGTGTGTTTTAACAGTAGAGGGCTATTTTATCACTTCTGTAAAAATCTTCAACCTTTTCAACCTCTAAAGCACTTTTTTCAGTGGAATTTAAGCATACAATTATTATAAAAGTGATGCTAACATGATCTGTTGGTGTCACCAAAGATGCAGGCTTCAATAAAGCTGTGCAAATTATTTCTTTACACCCCATCATTCTCTCAAAATGTTTTAAAATATTGGTTGCAGAGGTGGTTGTAAAAGTTGAAGAATTACATGTAGGATAAGTACACTTCATGAAACTGACTGGTCTCCTAACTTAAAATTGCCGATGAACCAATAAGAACATGAAAGCTCAATGGTCAACAGCATGACAACCATCTGACTTTTGTCCAATTCTAGAATCGGCACAAGTGAGCGAGTCATCAAATTTCTGGCAAGTCAAGATTCATCTATCTGATATCATTACAACCTATTCTCTCCAAAGTTGCTTTCCGTTAAATTCACAATGATCAATGATTTCAAAACAGCCCTCAACTAGTCATAGAAATCAGAAGAAAATGGGCAAAATTCAAGGATATTTCCAAATGCAGTTATAAAATGTTTTTGAAAAGTTTCAATTCTTTCATTGGAACTAAATCTTTACAAATGGTTATGTCAAAATCGCCTGGTTACTGGAAAACATCTGGATTTACCTGAAACTGCATACTGACGATTCACATCTCCACCTGTCCACACTAAACCTACCTTCATGACCTTTGTACAGATTCTAACTTTTTACACAGTGATCTCATTTCTCAGGCGACCACTTCTCTCTACTTTTCTGGTTATCATACTTCTTTATCTGAGCCTTGCCCCTCCCACTGAATTTGGTAGCCTATTTACCAACGTGGTGATCTACCCTCCTGCCCTGTCGTACCTTTGCTGTCAGCTCCGCAATCAGTTTGGTATTTTCAGCATTCTTTCTCTCGTACAGGACCATTCTCTCTGAAGACTCGTGTAACTTGATCTCTGTGGACTTAAGCATCTCGGGCAAGGGATCTAACTCCTGCAGTCTCTGCTGAAGACGTAACTTTACCTGTGGACAGCCAGATTGGCATCATCATCATCACAAGTCATGGCTGTACTGCATGATACTGAATACTAACACAAGGCCATCTTTAAAAAAACCATTTGTTGAGGGTATCTTATTAAACTTATCAGAAAGGAAATTTTTGCGGGAATTTTTTTTTTTTTTTTCGTGATGAATGAAAAGGATAGGGATTTATCATGAAATGAATTTTAAGACAAAATTTTTTTAAAAATCAGAAATTCCATGAAAAAAACATTCGCGTAGGGTTGTTTTCTTCGGAAGGTTGGTCGGATTTATATCCCTAAGGCTCATATTTTTCATAATGGCCCAAGTAGCTCACTTAAATGATGAAGGGGAAGTAGTTTCATATTCATCATGTTTCATCAGACTTCTATCCTACATTTACCAGTGCAAGCTTCTAAAAAGTTCAGGCTTTTCTACAGTAAACCAAAGATAAATTCATGGAAGTTATGTGTTAACTGTAAATCGGACAGAATTTCACTTCACTCGTTACCCCCTTTGTACAGCAGCATGACTGAATAGCTGGGGAAAAATTCTATTGCTCCCTGACTATTTTGCTCTGTCAATATCAAAGAGCAGCACTAGAGTGTCACAAGTTCAAATGAGAGCCTAGAACAACTACAGCTTTTTTGGCACTCACCTTATCCAAACTTCCATCAGAAAAGCATCATCAATAAGGGCTTTATTAAACGTACAATGCCGTAAACTTACAACACACATCCGCAAGCCAAGTTCGTATGCAAGAGTCATCTCCCTTACCCTTTCCAGTTCGACTTCACCGTCCCTCTGGATCCTATCGTTCTCTTTCTGCGTCTCCTCCAGCCTACACATGGTGTCATCAGCTTCACGACGAGAACGATTCATCTAAAAATACAAATGAATGCCGGGTTAATAGTCAGTGTTACCAGGAAGCCAGAAGCTCCATGTCCGGTTAGAAATTTATTGTCTTTATTCTACAAATATGGTACTGGATTAACATCTTTTTTGAACTCATTATTTTACAATAATATTATGGCATGGTTTTGTCTGTTCATTCATAAATTTTTGAATGTTACCACTAAGCCTGGAGAACAGCTGCACTTAAAGTTATAAAATCTGCTCACATTTTGTCTCGATACCTTCCGAGCAAAAGACAATTGAAATAAGTCACTTCACTTATTTACTTATTTATGCTCTCTCTCTCTCTTTTTTTCTTGATACATTGGTTTTTCATGTCAGCACTAAATTACAAAAAATGCTTCCCTTACAGAGTTCGAAAGTGGATGATTCTGTGCTATTTGGTCATCAATACCAAGTCTGATGACACTGTTATGCTATGGCTGGCAAATATGTAGGTTCCAAAACTATTATCTGCACAGTACTGTACACTGTGTAATTGTTGATTTTTTTTTTGCAAAACACAATTGAGACAACAAACTGATGTAGTTTGGGATGAGAACATTACTGTGATTTCAAGGAGAGAAAAGACATATACATGTAATTTATACAATTTCTGTAGTTGTATTAAAACTAAATTTTGGGATGCAAAATGACTACAACCTGATTTATGCCCATGCATTTTTTACTTTTTTTTAGTTTTTGGAAGAGTCTTAAAGCCGGGAACAGACTAAACAGATTTTTTTGCTTGTACATGCGTATTTTGTGAACTTCTAAAAATCTGCCTAGCATCAGCGATCTCACTGTCTGCGTAGTGTGTCTGCTCTGGCAAATTTCAGCAATCAGGATGATCGAGCTGACCAATCAAACAATGGGGAACTGTGCAGACCTGTGACATTCTGTTTTTTACTAATTCACATGGCATAATCTATTGACGACGATCAACGGAAAAATCTGCCTAGTGTGTCTGCAACTATGCTGCAAATATCTCCCGGGCAATTAAGTTTGTCCCTACATACGAAAAAATCTGCCTAGTGTGTCCCCGGCTTTATAGAGGGTATTACAGCATCATTTATACACAATGTGTACCAACACTACACTCATGATACATGTACATACATACATACATACAGGTATCATTGTTCGCATTACACACATACAGGTATCATTGTTCGCATTACACACATGCAGGTATCATTGTTCATATTAAATACCTATATGTATTATTGTTTGTATCACATACACATATCGTATCAGTCACTTTAAAATTTAAATAAAAGAAGCAAATATTTATCCTGTCTAACATCCATTACTACATGCATATCCACACCCACTGCCAAACAAATACAAAAGTTTCTTATTTACAGATTTAATAGCATGGTGTTATATTAGTGTTAGTAAGCATGCCTACGGACACGTACACCTTCCCAAGCATGCAGTGACTAACAACAAAGCTACATGAAACATCTTCATCTCATAACCCATTTTCATGATTCATTTGCATGTACCCCCACCACTGCGAACTGAGACATCCACAATGAATTGTAGCTCCTTATTTAAGGTTCTGAAATTACCGACTTGAACGAACAGAATTGTGATCTGCAGAAACTCCATACAAAACGTATACAATTTGAAGAAAAACCTTCACGCACATCAATAATATACTACCACACTGAATTACCAGCAATCAATCAACTTGGAACTGAGGTTGAGCTCAGAAGAATTCACTCAAATTTACAGAGTTTAACATACATGTACATGTACGTAAACTCAACCCAAAATATAAATGCAGGAGGCAATTTTTATATTGTTTTTTTCTCAGTATTAAATAATGTGTTAACTCAACAATTAGGGTAAGTATTGATTATCAAGAGTGGCTTCAATGTCCACTTCAATTGGGCCACTTGATTTTAAGAAAATAAAATCAATCAGTATACAAATAAATAATTTGTGGAGGGGGGTGGGGGAGGGGCATGTTTCATGAAAGGTTATTTTAACATAGCATTTTTGATTTGTGCGTCTATATTTTTGTTGAGTGTGCATAATGATGCTAGAGAGAACATCCATTTCTCAACAAGACGGGACAACCCGCAGCCTGATACAGCATCATCAAAGTATATGTAGTGTTAATAGTAATGAATGCAGACAGTGTTTGAATCTTTCCCAAAACCAGAACAAAAAATCGTTAATCATTTTATCTCCATGTACCAAGGGCAGTGTCAACTATTGTGGTTTTACTCCTCTTTTCTCCACCAATAAATCAAGCTATCTTCCAATAAAGTAAAAGATTCTTGGGAATGTACTAAGCAAATTAATGATCCAATAGTTTTATCTCTACATCTAGGTACAATACATGAAAAACAGTTGACAACTTCTCATTAGATTTCTGTAAGAGGGGTCTTATTTCGGTCACAGATGGAGGGTAAGACTGCTGTAGTTTTGTACATGCAATAAGTTACCCAAAATACATACTGGGAACAAATCTGAACAACTTCTATTAACAGAGGCTTTCTACCAAAGACAGTTATAATAGACAGAGAGAGTGCAAAACTGAAATAAGGCAAGCTAAGAGAACAAATGCACTACAAATACCACAATGGATGATAAAAATGCTGAATTCTACAAAGCATTTTGAAACAAGTCAGTTGCATTCCTACATTGCATTTTTGAATATTACAAGCCCAAATCACACTACACACCTAAAATCTATTTCTAGACAGGTATTTTAATACTGATTATAAGAATGTCAGAATTGATATTATCCTATTTCAGAAAATTACATTGCAGTCTTACCTCTTTCTAAATGTACACTGATCATTTTCAATCGCAGTTTACTGTCACCACAGACAGAACCTTCATCCTTCACATATATCAATACAATCAGCCTTCAACTATCACATAGCAACATGACCTTGCCCTTTAACCCCTGACCAGCTACAGTTCTAGTAATAAGAGCATGCAGCACAAGGGCTAACTTTGACATCTACTAAAAGTCTACAATACAGAACAACATGCAGTCTCACCCTGGATCTGAAACGTGTCAGAAAATCAGGCAAAGGCCGGTCTGGATATTTTAAATTGTACTCTAAAAACTGAAAGGAAACATTTAACTATTGTGAGGGAATGAAGTAGTGAGTATAGCAGTTCTGTCCCAAAAGAAACATCAAAAAAAATCAAGGCTGGAGAATTTCCCACCTGCTTTATGGTTGGAAGAATCTGGAGTACCTGAGATAAACCAGCATCCTTTGGGAAGATAGAGATGAAGATTACATCATACAGTGCCCAGTTTGACAAAGCACACTTAGCTAAGTAAGGCCTTAACTTCCATGATAACATGTTGTAGAGATACAAAGTACACTTAGCCAAGTAAGACCTTCACTTCAATGATAACATATGTTGTAGAGATACAAAGCACACTTAGCTTAGCAAGACCTTAACTTCAATGACAACGTACGTCGTAGAGATACAAAGCACACTTTTAGCTAAGCAAGACCTTAACTTCCATGACATCATACCGGCCCGGATAGCACAGTTGGTAGAGCGTCCGCTTCGGGACCGGTAGATCCAGGATCAATCCTTGGTCGAGTCACACCTAAGACTTTAAAAGAGGAAGTTGTAACTTCCTTGCTTGGCGTTCAGCATGAAGGGGATAGTGCAACGACTGGTTGACCCGTATCAGTATAATGGCTCGGGCGGGGCGACTTACTTGCCTTCGGTAAGTCGTCTCAGTGATGCAGCACTAAATAAAAGAGCGGTGGAAATCCGTCCTGCAACAAGGAGGCACATTACAGGTGCATGCACCCTAATGATTCCTTCGTCGTCATATGACTGAAAAATTGTTGAGTACGACGTTAAACCCCAAGCACTCACTCACTCACTCCATGATAACATATGTTGTAGAGATACAAAGCACAATTAGCTAATTAAGACCTTAACTTCCATGATAACACATTTTGTAGAGATACAAAGTACACTTAGCTAAGTAAGACCTTCACTTCAATGATAACATATGTTGTAGAGATACAAAGCACACTTAGCTAAGTAAGACCTTCACTTCAATGACAAGGTACGTCGTAGAGATACAAAGCACACTTAGCTTAGTAAGACCTTAACTTCCATGATAACATATGTTGTAGAGATACAAAGCAAACTTAGCTAAGTAAGACCTTCACTTCAATGATAACATATGTTGTAGAGATACAAAGCACACTTAGCTAAGTAAGACCTTAACTTCAATGACAAGGTACGTCGTAGAGATACAAAGCAAACTTAGCTAAGTAAGACCTTCACTTCAATGATAACATGTTGTAGAGATACAAAGCACACTTAGCTTAGTAAGACCTTAACTTCAATGATAACATATGTTGTAGACATATAAAGTACACTTAGCTAAGTAAGACCTTCACTTCCATGATAACATATGTTGTAGAGATACAAAGCACACTTAGCTAAGTAAGACCTTCACTTCAATGATAACATATGTTGTAGAGATACAAAGCACACTTAGCTAAGTAAGACCTTCACTTCAATGATAACATATGTTGTAGAGATACAAAGTACACTTAGCTAAGTAAGACCTTAACTTCAATGACAAGGTACGTCGTAGAGATACAAAGCAAACTTAGCTAAGTAAGACCTTCACTTCAATGATAACATATGTTGTAGAGATACAAAGCACACTTAGCTTAGTAAAACCTTAACTTCCATGATAACATATGTTGTAGAGATACAAAGCACACTTAGCTAAGTAAGATCTTAACTTCCATGATAACATATGCTGTAGAGATACAAAGCACCCTCAGCTAAGGACCATTGTATAACACTAAGAACGCTTTGTGAAACTTGGGCTGATTCCAGAAGTCCCTTAAGCCAAGATTTAAAAACATTCAAATTTTGACTTTAAGTCAAATGGTTTTGTGCAGCCCCCTGATAAAAAGACAAATGATCGAAGGCAAAATTCTCCAAACAGCCCCACAATTGTCAGACCGCTTACTGTCACCTAGAAGAGTGCACGGATTGAACCCGCACCAATCAGTTTTCCTCGATGAGTTCTCACCCATTTTCAGTTTCAGCAATATGACATATGGCATGAAGTCCAGGAATAATCACACGACGGAAACAAAGACAGGTATGACAGGTAACATTTCCGTACATTCCCAATCTGTTAATGCTTCATAGGGAGATAGTAACTGTGATGAAAAGAAGAGCTGTGCGCAAAAATGACAGCAACATTGTTATATACCACAGACATGGCAAATGCAGTATGCAGACATGGATGCAATATGAAAACAAAAGTGAAAGTGTAAAAGTTGCATAGGCTACACAAAGAAAGATGATTAATGATACATGTACTTCTGACGCTGAAGCCAGTACTGTGGCTGTCTGGTGGCACAATATGGCTCAGAAAGCTCACAATGTTTACATCTAGAGTAAGTATGTTAAATGAAATTGATACACTCAAGCTAGTGCAGAGTCTTATGGTATAATGCAATGTGGTGCAAAAAGTCCACCATATTATCAAGAATAAGCATGCTGAATGATGCTTGTTACACTCAAGCTAGTGCCGTATTTCATGATATAATGCAATATGGTCCAAAAAGCCCACCATACTTTTATCTAGTGTAAAGCCATCCAAGACACCAGAATTCCGATATGAAGTGGACATGCACATGACCCAGGGCTATATTACCAGACAGGCAGCACCTACCCTCAGTGACTGTAAATTCTTACTCTGATCAAGGAAATGTACTGTCTGTAAACACACAGTTTGTAAAATTATACAAAAAAAACAAAACAAAACAAAACAAACAAAAACATTTTAACTTTCAGACTGCAAATCTACTGTAATATGTAACCTTTAGAGGGGTCAGGAAGAAAACAAATGAAGTACGGATCGTTAAAGGCAAACTGTATGTAAAAATATACCTGCCAAGTATAACAATTATTTATATAATTATTTAATTATTTAAGAAGTCATGGTTCACAGGAGCATAAAATAAAATTTTGATGATGAGATAATAAATCCACAACAACAACAACCAACCAAGATGATTTCTACTCCTGTATGAAGTCTGGATGACCTTTTATACACAAACATACAAGCCATGTGAGCTTAGTGTCAACAAACTAATGTAGGTGTGTCTCTCATCAGAGTGCCATGCCCATACTCGTGACACATCACAGCACCCGCCCCACCTTACCAATACCCACTCACGACATGCAGCCACACTATGCTGCCGTACACAAAGTCTATCCATTTCACAAGCTGAGATGTTTCAGAGAGGAATGAATGGGCTTGATTATGGGCTGATGTCCCTTTGGCAATATTGTAGCCATATTGTGGCGAGGACTTACGAGTGGAACAGGAGGTACAACTGAACAGATTTCTCACAGATCTGATATGTTCAGATACACTACTTCTCCTACAAAGTACCCACCAAAGAGGTACCAAATAGGGGCCACTTTCACGAAAAAAGTTTCACGTAATATTTTTGCAAATGATGTTGTCTAGACTGTAGCTCCATAAGGGCGATGTGATTTATGTGAAAAGTTATGAAAAAATGATTTATGAAGTTTTGTGCAAAATGGTTATGCTCTGTCTCATTTTTCTAACAATGTCACACCTGTCATTAACTTGATACACCTGAATCATGCTGTCTGTGGCAGGTATATAATGTCAGAGCTGTCTGGGGCAGGTATATAATGTCACACCTGTCATTAACCTGACATACCTGAATCATGCATTCCCCTACTAAGTTCAAGAACTGTTTGGTGCAGGTATATAAAGTCACACCTGTCATTAACCTGACATACCTGAATCATGCATTCCCCTACTAAGTTCAAGAACTGTTTGGTGCAGGTATATAATGTCACACCTGTCATTCACCTGACATACCTGAATCATGCATTCCCCTACTAAGTTCAAGAACTGTTTGGTGCAGGTATATAATGTCACACCTGTCATTCACCTGACATACCTGAATCATGCATTCCCCTACTAAGTTCAAGAACTGTCTGGGGCAGGTATATAAAGTCACACCTGTCATTAACCTGACATACCTGAATCATGCATTCCCCTACTAAGTTCAAGAACTGTTTGGTGCAGGAATATAAAGTCACACCTGTCGTTAACCTGACATACCCGAGTTATGTATTCCACTACTAAGTTTTTGTACTGTAGGAGACGGGTACACAATGCAATTAATCAGGCATACTTGATTCCTGTACTCCTCTAATGATGGAGACAGGTAAATCTACATGATGTCACACCTGTAATTAACCTGTTTTACACGAGTCCAGAATTCAAATTCTCCAACTGTTGGAGACTGGTAAATAATGTCATACCTGTAATTCATCTTACGTACCAGAGTTCTGCATTCCTGTACCAAATTCTTGTGCTGCCTGAGACGGGTATATAATTTCACACCCGTAATTAATCTGACATACCTGACTCCTGTACTCCTCTACCAAATTCTCATACTGTCTGAGGTTTGCCCTTAGCTGATCTATCTCCTCCTCACTCTGGTTAACTTTACTCTCCAGGCTGGAGACTGTAGACTGTGAACACAATAAAACATCTTTGTGAATATGAGAAAACATCACTGTGAACACAAGACAACATCACTGTGAACACAAGACAACATCACTGTGAACACAAGACACCATCACTGTGAATATGAGAAACACTGTGAACATTTCTCATATTGTGAATGAGAAAACATCAATGTGAACACAAGACAACATCACTGTCAACACAAGACAACATCATTGTGAACACAAGACATCACTGTGAACACAAGACAACATCACTGTCAACACAAGACAACATCACTGTGAACATGAGAAACACTGTGAACATTTCTCATATTGTGAATATGAGAAAACATTAATGTGAACACGAGACAACATCACTGTCAACACAAGACAACATCATTGTGAATATGAGAAAACATAACTGTGGACGCGAAAGAACATCCATGTGAAAACGAGACAACATCATTGTGAACATGATAAAACATCACTGAGAACAAGAGACATCACTGTGAACACGAAAAAACATCCCTGTGAACATGAGAAAACATGGGATCTTTCAAAGGGCCTTTGGGCCATTGTGAAAGAGTTGACTTTTTTTTCTTACTTTATGGCTTTCTTCAGTTTTACAGTCAATTAGTCTAATGGCATTTGATTTCTGAATATCTGAATATTTTAAAATACTGGTGGAGGAAAAATGTTCAGGTTCTATTATCATTATTATATGATACTTTTTGTGACAATTGCTGACAAAAAAAACGGAACAATGAATTCAGATGTGAAGGGTAAAATTATGTGTGGGCCACAATTTTATTTAAATATTTTTTAAATATCATGCCACTTTGCAAACTGTGGTTCCACAAAGCGATTCTGCACATACGGTTTTGTAAAAACTGGGGCAATGTTTGAACGAGTTATTGCCCAGGATCACAAAGCGATCTTAGACTTAAGTCAAAATTTCAATCATTAAATTCGTTATGTTCCATTCCATTATTTTAGCTGAAATTTGAAATAACTTACCCTGAATCTACATTGTCTAGCAATGTTTTGACGTTGTTCGGAAATGAACAATTTCAAAGTGAATTGAATTAAAGTCTAAGGTGGCTTCGCGATCCCGAGGCCTAAAACTAAAGCATGATGACCCAAATTACTGTTTACGTGTTCAGCTGTCTCACCCTAAGTCTTTCATTGTCCAGTCTGAGGCCCGTGAGCTCGCTGGTTTTGTCCTGAAGCTGAACTGACAAGTCTTCCGTTTGTGACTTACTGCTCTCCTCAACTCTGTCCAACATACGCTCCACTTCTGTTATTCTCCTGTAACATCAAATGTACTGAATGGTTCTTCATAGACAACTAATCCCCACATCATTTATTTATATATCTGATAAGATCAGGGGAAACCCTTGGCCATCCAGAGGTTGCTGACAGAACTTCCCACAAACGGCCAGAGAGGGAGCTAGGCTTGAGCTCAGCTTGCGCCGTGCTGTCATGCTAACCACCTCGGCCATGGAGGACTCCACCAGCGACATTTGGCAAGACCTACTGTTTACACACACCCTGTTGACATATGCAGTAATACACACATTTCAGTGGGAAGGTCTGTCAGCAACCTGTGGATGGTCGTGGGTTCTGCACGGTTTTCTCCCACCATAATGCTGACCGCTGTCATTTAAGTGACGTATTCTTGAGTATGACGTAAAACACCAATCAAATAAATAAATAAATAATACATGTACATACATTTCAAATACTCGCCTCACATGTAACAACTTAAAAATAACTGTTTTAACATTGACAGTATTGTGTATAGAGAAAAGATGATTGCTGGTTGGATTTCCTGCTTAATAAAGCCTATATTGAGTCAAAATAACAGTTACTACAACACAAGAGTATACATAAAATATATGTGTTATGACACTGAAAACAATATACATGCATTGAAGAAAAACAACAAAAAGAAAGCATGGCTGCAGAAGATTTACTGAATCATGCAAGGTCCCTGAAAACAAAAATTTACTGCCATGGAAACAGGGGCTTGATTTGAACTTGCAAGCTACAGGACTGTGTAGTTTTGTCTCCAAAATCAAATTACTAATGTACTAAATTGCACTGAAAGTTGCTCTTTCAGATGCAAAAAGGTTGAGGACTAAGATGTAGTCTAATATCAGATTAATATCAGTACAAACATAAATTATTACGATTTCAGTCTTAGCAGAGAAACCAACAAAACAACACTGTTAAATGTTATAAATGTTAAATACAACACTCGTGTTGAGTCCTACAATGGTGTTCTCTGTCATCAGTCTGAAAGTCGATTGTAACGGGCAACATTCTGTCAGTCAATGAGTTTGTTAACATTCATCCCATATACGACTACAAAGTATTATGTTTGGTCTTTGGGTTACTTGGTTCTAATTCACTATGAATTATTACAGGGATGTATGTGTAAGTTGAATGCCTGTTACTCTAGTTGCTACACACTGTCAATGTTAAATGCACATTTAAGTCCAACAAGGTAGTGCTCGTTGCATATTAAAGTGAGACACTCACTGCTGGAGCTTTGTGTCCATGCTGATACTTGTCGTTCAGGTTACACACGTCACATACAATGTCACAATCACTACACTCTTCATGCCCAATACTACAAGGTAAGAATTCAGCCAGTCAGTCAGTCAGTCAGTCAGTCAGACACTCACGGCTGGAGCTTTGTGTCCATGCTGATACTTGTCGTTCAGGTTACACACGTCACATACAATGTCACAATCACTACACTCTTCATGCCCAATACTACAAGGTAAGAATTCAGCCAGTCAGTCAGTCAGTCAGTCAGTCAGACACTCACGGCTGGAGCTTTGTGTCCATGCTGATACTTGTCATTCAGGTTACACACGTCACATACAATGTCACAATCACTACACTCTTCATGCCCAATACTACAAGGTAAGAATTCAGCCAGTCAGTCAGTCAGTCAGTCAGTCAGACACTCACGGCTGGAGCTTTGTGTCCATGCTGATACTTGTCGTTCAGGTTACACACGTCACACACAATGTCACAATCACTACACTCTTCATGCCCAATACTACAAGGTAAGAATTCAGCCAGTCAGTCAGTCAGTCAGTCAGTCAGACACTCACGGCTGGAGCTTTGTGTCCATGCTGATACTTGTCGTTCAGGTTACACACGTCACATACAATGTCACAATCACTACACTCTTCATGCCCAATACTACAAGGTAAGAATTCAGCCAGTCAGTCAGTCAGTCAGTCAGTCAGACACTCACGGCTGGAGCTTTGTGTCCATGCTGATACTTGTCGTTCAGGTTACACACGTCACATACAATGTCACAATCACTACACTCTTCATGCCCAATACTACAAGGTAAGAATTCAGCCAGTCAGTCAGTCAGTCAGTCAGTCAGACACTCACGGCTGGAGCTTTGTGTCCATGCTGATACTTGTCATTCAGGTTACACACGTCACATACAATGTCACAATCACTACACTCTTCATGCCCAATACTACAAGGTAAGAATTCAGCCAGTCAGTCAGTCAGTCAGACACTCACGGCTGGAGCTTTGTGTCCATGCTGATACTTGTCATTCAGGTTACACACGTCACACACAATGTCACAATCACTACACTCTTCATGCCCAATACTACAAGGTAAGAATTCAGCCAGTCAGTCAGTCAGTCAGTCAGTCAGACACTCACGGCTGGAGCTTTGTGTCCATGCTGATACTTGTCGTTCAGGTTACACACGTCACATACAATGTCACAATCACTACACTCTTCATGCCCAATACTACAAGGTAAGAATTCAGCCAGTCAGTCAGTCAGTCAGTCAGTCAGACACTCACGGCTGGAGCTTTGTGTCCATGCTGATACTTGTCGTTCAGGTTACACACGTCACATACAATGTCACAATCACTACACTCTTCATGCCCAATACTACAAGGTAAGAATTCAGCCAGTCAGTCAGTCAGTCAGTCAGTCAGACACTCACGGCTGGAGCTTTGTGTCCATGCTGATACTTGTCGTTCAGGTTACACACGTCACATACAATGTCACAATCACTACACTCTTCATGCCCAATACTACAAGGTAAGAATTCAGCCAGTCAGTCAGTCAGTCAGTCAGTCAGACACTCACGGCTGGAGCTTTGTGTCCATGCTGATACTTGTCATTCAGGTTACACACGTCACATACAATGTCACAATCACTACACTCTTCATGCCCAATACTACAAGGTAAGAATTCAGCCAGTCAGTCAGTCAGTCAGACACTCACTGCTGGAGCTTTGTGTCCATGCTGATACTTGTCGTTCAGGTTACACACGTCACATACAATGTCACAATCACTACACTCTTCATGCCCAATACTACAAGGTAAGAATTCAGCCAGTCAGTCAGTCAGTCAGACACTCACTGCTGGAGCTTTGTGTCCATGCTGATACTTGTCGTTCAGGTTACACACGTCACACACAATGTCACAATCACTACACTCTTCATGCCCAATACTACAAGGTAAGAATTCAGCCAGTCAGTCAGTCAGTCAGTCAGTCAGACACTCACGGCTGGAGCTTTGTGTCCATGCTGATACTTGTCGTTCAGGTTACACACGTCACATACAATGTCACAATCACTACACTCTTCATGCCCAATACTACAAGGTAAGAATTCAGCCAGTCAGTCAGTCAGTCAGACACTCACTGCTGGAGCTTTGTGTCCATGCTGATACTTGTCGTTCAGGTTACACACGTCACACACAATGTCACAATCACTACACTCTTCATGCCCAATACTACAAGGTAAGAATTCAGCCAGTCAGTCAGTCAGTCAGTCAGTCAGACACTCACGGCTGGAGCTTTGTGTCCATGATGATACTTGTCATTCAGGTTACACACGTCACACACAATGTCACAATCACTACACTCTTCATGCCCAATACTACAAGGTAAGAATTCAGCCAGTCAGTCAGTCAGTCAGACACTCACAGCTGGAGTTTGGTGTTCTCACTGAGCAACTGTGTCTTCTCCTTGTTGTGTTTCTCACACCGCGCCCGGATCTGCGCCGTTGACGCTTCCAGGTCAGCTAGCTGATTCTCGCGCTCCAACAGCTGCACCTTGATCTGCTCCAAGGCGTCTTCTGTGCGCGACGCTCGCTGTTTTTGTGCCCTGTCAATGGGAGAAGTAACCCCTGACTGACCAATTCGCTGAGTGACTTAACTCAGTTAATAATCACAAAGTTTGTATATGGATGGAGAAGTAAAAATACTCCAGGATGTTCAGATGCTATTTTAGGACAGCCAGGTTAACAAACAGTACAAAATTAGGTATCAAACTTTACATAACATCACAATTTCCAAGGACAGTTATTAAACTTTTCTAAGCAGACAAGAGTGAGTGAGTTTTGTGGGTTTAATGTCGCATTTAAAAAAATTTTCAGTCATAAAGACTACAAAGGAGTCCTTGTAGTGTATGTAATGTGCCTCCTTGTTGCAGGACGGATTTCCACCCCTCTTTTATCTAGTGCTGCTTTACTGAGGTGATTTACTGAGGGCAAGAAAGCTGCCCCGCCCGAGCCATTATACTGATACGGTCAACTAGTCATTGCACTATCCCCTTAATGCCGAACGCCAAGCAGGGAAGTCACAACTTCCTCTTTTAATGTCTTAGGTGTGACTTGACCCAGGATTAATCCTGGATCTACTGTTCCCGACGCGAATGCTCTACCAACTGTGCTAGTGGGGCCGGTCCTAGGCAGACATGACAGATATCAAACTTTTCCAGTCAAATATCAAACTTTCAAAGGCCGATATAAAACCTTTCAAGGACCATTTTAAAACTTTACATGGTAACCTGATGTCTTAATACTACATGTACCTACAAATCCACAAGAATTGAATTCTGCTCTGACATACATTTATTTGACTGAATACTGTTTTATGATGTACTCAAGATGACTTATACGACAGTGGCCAGCATAATGGTGGGAGAAAACCGGGCAGAGCCCATGGGGAAACCCCAACCATTCGCAGGTTGCTGGGAGACCTTCCCATGTACTGCCAGAGAGGAAGTTACTTACAGTGACCGTATTGGTGGGCGGTTTCGGGTCACTGCGCCATGATGTCATGATAACCCCCTCGGCCACGGAGCTCTCCCCCGCCCCCAAGGATATGCAACTAAATATGGGACTGGTACTATGTGCTTGAACTAGTAATGTTTTATCAGTGATTTAATCTATGAGCTCTACAATACTTCTGATACAATACTAGAGTTGTTAATCGTACAAACTGTACCACTGGGTTAAGGGAGCCACGTAAGCACATATAATTTCTTGCCAAATAACACAGTTACATGTGCACTCCTATATGAAGGTACACCAAACACAATATACATACAGAAACTCCACAAGTACTTAGGACAACACATTTACACAGGGACTCGTTTTGGCTGATACAAAATCTAGAAGTACACACACTCTACATGTATAGGTCAGAATGTCAGCAGACACCACACATCCGTGGAAAGAGTTAATCAAACTATCACAAAATTACTGGTTTTTCACACTTAACCTTTAATTAGAAAGTACAACATATTTCATCACCCTGAGGCCTCACTTAATAATATGAATAATGATAGTTTTCTGTCCACCCATGACCTCCAATAAGTGACCACTGAGCTCCCATAAGTGACCACTGAGCTCCCATAAGTGACCTGTGACCTCCACTCAACGACTCTTGACATCCCTGATGTGAACCTTGAATTCCCATCAAAGACACTTGACATTCTGTCAGTGACCTCTGATCTCTGAGCCCCTCAATGACATCTAAGCCAGCCTGTGACCCTTGATCTCCCTTAAAAGACCTCTGACCCCTCTGTTTCCCTGACCTCACCTGGTAGCTTTTTTGAGGGCCTCCTTGTCGCGGTCACCCTTATCCCGGGCTGTGGCTAGCAGTTCTGTCAGATGCTCACACTCGATTCGAGACTGGGCCAGATCACTCTCCAGGCTCTACAACAACAACAGCAACAACTAAAACACCATATCAACAAAGGAAACACAACCCTGACATATATGCAGTAACCAAAATGTAGTTGGACACAGGCCCCCATTACAACTTCCGTTTTTCGAGAGGGACGAATGTAATTTTGTGTATTTTAGGGTGTAAAGTCTTTTTTAGCTGCCAGCCTGCCACTTTTGGTGTACAGCTGCATCCTTGGTATCAAAATGCTGGAAATTGTCTAAAAGCTTTGGGCAGGTATGAGTTTTACTGATGAAAGTTTGAAATTCTAGGCGAGAGGACACAAGGAGATAGGTGGTGATGAGGCTGCGAGTGACGTCCCGTTGGTGTTGCTAGGCATCCCCTCCGAGCTGCCAGCATAGAAACGTCTAGATTTTGACAGTCAGCCTATGTCAATATTTTAATGGCTTCTTTCTCACAGGCTGGGTCAGGCATGTACCAAAGCTTACTGGCCACAGAATGTTTGGCGCTGAGCTACAGCGCTAAACGTTAACATTGTAGCTTATGGAAAATTAATGGGGGCCTGTGGCCAGATCCTGTCCACTTGTGCCAAAATATGTGATATGTCACTGTGTGCTCAAATTTCGCAGCAGCCTGATAATATTTGGTGAGTACATCTGCAATGTGGTTTGCATTGACATGGAACTTGATTGAGCAATTTTAAAGCTTTTTAATTCTATATTTCCCCACATATCTGTTTTGTCTAAAAATCAGCTAAAACACTCTGTGGTAGTATAGGTGTATGAGCAGGCTGGAACAAACACAGACAACGTTTCATTGTTCCTGGTTTTTTAAATGTCTCTTTTGGGGCTGAAATAGGATAAATAATGCAAAATTTGAGTGCTGTGAGTGAAACTGGAGTACGTGGCTGGTAGATAGGGTGTGTGATTAAGGATGGTCAATAAGGCCGTGCATCACAAATAAGGGCCAAGCTTCACATAGGTGGATAAAAACACATCAGCAGATTAATTTACTTGGCTAGAGTAGTAGAGAGGGCCAGTGTGCATTTAATACACAAACCAAGTCAGGTTTCGCCCATGTGTGCCACCATACACTAGGTAAATGTGCATCAAATCAACCTGCAGTCACAAAACATGAAAAACAGGCATCTCTGCTGCAACACTGGCTACTGCCTTGGGTATAGGCTTAAAGCTGACAAGGTTAATTTTCCTCTTAAAACTTAAAAATAAACCACTGTAGTTGTCATTGCATGTGTGTATTCATTTCTCTGACAAGTTACATGTGCACTCATACATTATGTTCGGCGATGGAACAAAAGTAATCAATTTCCAACATCTAGCATACATGTAAGTGTGATCTGTTGGAATATTGCCCTTGTGAAAATGAGTCTCTGCCCCAAGCAGTTTTTGTTGTTGTATCTGGCCCATGGTGGCATCCACCTCCCTGGGCAGCTGGGATTTTTTTTTTGTTTCTAGTGTCCTCACACACAAGTTGAGAAAATAGACAGCTACACCTGGCTTTCACATCCTAGTTCAATACGTTTTGAGCTTTCTTCTTGGTTTCCCTCTTTCAACCTTGTCTCTCAAACATGGCTTCAGTGAACTTTGCCTGATTTATGCATGTATTGAAATAGGATCTACCTGGGTGAGTGGGGTCTGCTGGCCGTTAGGCCTCCTCAAAGGCCTGACCAATCGGATGCAGTCCTCCACTCCCTTGGCTGACCTAGAATCCCCATTGGTCCAGTACTACGCCATGTCATAGCCCTCCAGCCCCCCTCTCCTTCATCCATCCCCCTCGGGGAAACTTCCAAGATTTCTCATATATGTATGTACTGGCAGTTTAAATGTCCATTCCTCATGCCCACCCAGGAACACCCAATGTGGAACCTGATTACGGATGTAATTTCTCACTGATTATTTGAGGATTTCTGTGTTGGTACAGGTTAAAACGGTTCTTTCAAAGGGTTTTATCATGTGAATCAGTATGTAAAAGGGATACTAGTCTTTTCTTAAGCCCTATCCATGGAAACTGTGCCTATGAGCATTTCTATATCAATTTGATGTTGATCAAATTGGACTTTTCTGGAATTTTGAAAATCTGCTTTGGTATCCCCCTGTATCACTGTAGGTCAAATTTTGCACAAAGTTGCCAAAAAGGCATGTCTTATATTTTGTAAGTGAATTGTCAAATAAATTACCTATCTTTTGATATATATTTTGACACTTTTGGTCGTTAACTATTTTCTAAGTACTACTGTAAACATGAAAATCTACTTGAAAATCCATAATTTTCTGAAGGTTTGTTATTGGAAAATGTAAAATACGTGATCATTGGAATTTTTTCATTTTTCTTGCAGATATACAAGCTAGCTTTCCAAAACATTTGATATGGTTGAGATATTTTGAACGGTATGTGCACTACAGAGCTTTGAACTTCGTGCTTGAGAGCGGACAAACAGACACATTTCCAAGATAAGGGTACCCCAAGTTAAATTCCTCCTACTCCAAAGTTTTTGCATGTATCAAGCCCTAACTTTGTGTGTGAGGTTGAGAGGTGGTAGGAATTATGTGGTGCAAAAATTATTGATTTTGAAAAAAGTTGGCTGGTGTGATAGGACACAGAGCCCCATTACAACTTCCGTTTTTCGGGAGGGACGAATGTAGTTCTGTGTATTTTAGAGTGTAAAGTCTTTTTTTGCTGCCAGCCGTTTGGTGTGCAAACGCTTGGGGCTGAGCTACAGCTCTAAACATTAACAATGTCGTTTATGGAAAATTAATGGGGGCCTGTGGCCAGTTCGCTTCAAGATTCCAAAAAACAATCCCAATCACACTGCGTAACTTAAATGTAAGCCTGTCAATATGAATGAATCCTGAAAAGCCATTATAATTGTGAAGAAAGAAATACATGCACTTATTAAAGTTTTGGTGGTTTAAGCTTTGCTCTGGCCGCAGGCAATTAGGTCAGGAGGTTGTCTGGTACATGGATACATACTAATATGGTTTACGCCATCCATAAACTGCATTTAACCCCAACTGAATACACAAAGTGAGTGTGTGCTGCTTTTTCTTCAAGCAAACAGACCTAGAAATAAACGAATTATTGATATCTAAGACAACTTAGTCATATATTGGCGGGGTGGGGTGGGAGATGGGGGGGGGGATATGAAATCTCACAAAATTTATTTATTTGGAAGCCTGCATGCTTACACCAGCAGGTCCCAAAGGCCCCCACAACACTTAATACAACCTACCCTAATCTGGACGGCCATACGGTTACAGTCGCCCTCTTTTGTCCTCAGCTGCTTCTGTAGGTGTGCCCTTGTGGTCTCCAGAGAGCTCTGTAAGCTGGACAAAGCCATATTCTCCTCCTGACAATAAACATGTGCAACTGTTACATAGGCCAGAAGGTGACACCAATTACCTTTTGCCTTCTTTTATTTATTTATTTATTTATATATCTGATTAGTGTTTTCACCAAACTCAAGAATATTTCACTCATACGATGGCGGCCAGCATTATGGTGGAAGGAAACCAAGCAGAGAAAAGAGAAAATCCATGACCATCTGTAGGTTGCTGAGAGAGCTTGTACGGCTGGAGAGGAAGCCAGCATGAGCTGGATTTGAACTCACAGTGACTGCATTGATCAGAGGATACTGGGTCATTGCACCTCACTTTGTGTTTTATGAGTGAGCCGACACAAAAAACCCAAAAGTGGACTACAAATAGAACAGAAAGTCGGCCTTTATATTTTGTCCGATCTTGATGTTTTCAGGGTTTTCCTGTTTTTCAAAGCTTTCCGATCATGTAAATATGTCTTCAACAGGAAAAAGTTCTGTGATAGTCCTACAAATTAGATGAAAGTCAAGTTTTCTTATTTTATACCCTTCAACAACACGGAAAAAATTCCATTCTTTTTAAATGCATATTTACGACTTATCAACATATTTGTCTGCCTTACCTTCTGGGCGGCAACCTGTGCCCTTAGATCGTTGCACAGTCTGTCTTTACTGATAAGTTCTGAGCGAAGGCGCTGAAAACAGACAAGTATAATATGACTATTATCACATTACAAGGTAACATGCCATGAGGCAACAAATATAAAAATTCAAAATAATTTCTCCAATATGAACAGTTGGTCGTACCACGATCAGCATGACATAATAACAGGATTCTAGCTGGACTGTTCAAGAAATTCCTTTTTCGTTTTGGTTCTAATATAACTGTAGGTGGCTTAAATCTTTGATATCCTATCCTCTAACTGACAATGGGCCTACATGTAAGGCAACATGAAATGTTTGCAGGATGTTGGTGTGAATTTGTGCCGGTTCTTTGCCTAAATTTATCACTTTATTTATCTGATCGGTGTTTTATGCTGTGCTCAAAAATACTTTACTTATATGATGACAGCCAGCATTACGGTGGAAGGAGGGAAACCCATGACCATCCGCAGGTTGCTGACAGACCATTTATCAATTTTAATAGAGCACCACGATAACCACAACACTGACTACATAACAACATGTCTTTTCCTTTATAACACCTGGAGTTATCATGGCTCAAAAAAAGTAGACAGGAGCTGGGGTCGGTTTTACTAGTCAAGGGCTTACTTAAAGGTGAATAAAACACTCAAATGAAGTATATATCAGATGAAAGACCAATAAACATTGCCCAGGAAAATAGTTTGATTTATTTTTTTCAGAATTTTCTCTCTGGTGACCCAGAAGTAATTTTACATCCATACTTTTTGCTTGAAATAGTTTATTTCACGGCCCATTGGGCAAATGCCTTCACAGATCTATATGTATGTGTATTTAAAAATATGAAATCTTGCAGTTTTTGTGTAAAGTGGCAAAAACGTGATGTGACGTCACTGGTCTCAATATGACCAGAAAAGGCAACCATACAAGTTTTACCATAAAGTTTTAAATACATTTTACCGATTTGAAAAAATTCTGAAAAAATAAATCCATCTATTTTTGTGGACAGTGTTTAATGGTCTTTAGTATGACGTATACTTCACGATAGTGTTTTCTCTGCCTTCAACAAATTGCATTTCATGAAACCTTACGCTGGTTTAACTCAGCACAAGTCCTAACTCAGTAGGTTGTGTGTGTGAAAGAGCAGCTGAGCTCTGTGGGGATATTAACAATGTATGAGGAACAGGTTGAGTCAATCTGTGTACTAGTTATCTGACACCTGCTTTAACAGCCTAAAGATATGCACCCAAACACCATGAGCAGACCTAAGGAGGCATCAATTGAACAGCTGACTACATGACAGTTGGGCTTCACATGTGTTAGGTTTTTGGTGAATTTTCAGGTGATTTTCACTTTGGCTCTACCTGGCATCTTTCATCCCTAAAAATGACCTGCTGTGTTGTGCTATTGGGGAACTAGCGG
Organism: Liolophura sinensis; assembly: GCF_032854445.1. Taxonomy (NCBI): domain Eukaryota; kingdom Metazoa; phylum Mollusca; class Polyplacophora; order Chitonida; family Chitonidae; genus Liolophura; species Liolophura sinensis. Next base: position 7,339,424 of record NC_088307.1, read on the forward strand.
TAGGCAGAGGTATGACACAACAATTACGGTTTTACGGTTTTACTTCAAGACAACTGACAAATCAACATCATTTTTTCTCAGCTCATCGAGCCCTCCTCTCCTCCTCGTCTGAGGTCATGACATTTCACCCCAACTGACTAATGCCTAAGGGCGAGTCTATTTTACAAACATGTGTGATAAAGGTTTCATTCACAAGCTATACACTTTTACTATTGTAAAATAGTAAAATCTTACACACACTACAGGTGGCTAATATGTTGATACCTAAGAAAAGAATCAGAAAAGCAATCGTACCAGGAGTATAACAGCTGTCACATTTAGCTCATTAAGCATTCTCAGACTCAAAGTTTTGATTTGCCACATAATCCACGTTCCCCAATGATTCCAGCCTTAAGAATAATATAACTAACACAAAGATGGCTGTAATTTTGTTGAAAGGGATAATTTCCCTGGCACTCCTTCTGGATATGTAGTTCGTATTAGTGAAGTCATGTACTCAGACATGACTAAGTTTGATGTCATAGACAAAAGTCTTGGAGCCCGCTTTAGAGCACAGGTGGACATATATAACTCTCATAACTTTGTCCAACATGAAGGAAATCACCTGAAAAATGACCAAAACATTAAAAAAGCTTTTAAAAAGTTCAAAAAACTTTTGACAGGCTGACAGATGGGTTTAAAATCTACATGTTTAGTCCCCTGGATACCAGTACAGGGCTAATGATGAGAACTATATAACCTACAATCAATTAACACAAAGAGTAAATCAATTCTTCCCATACCAACTTTCCTACAGTTATTAAAGGCTAAGTTCAAGGTACATGTACTTGTACGCATGTACGTGTGGTTGAGATGGTTCACGATACAACCAGTTCTAACCTTATATCAGCTCTGCAGTCCCAGGAAGTAGTCTGGCTCTCCTTCCGTGTACCATTAAAATTAATGCACAGCTGATCTGACTATAGATGACCAAACCACAGGGCTTTAATGATCAAGTGCATGTAATGGGGCCAGGTACTGGCTGTTAGGAGATAGATCTGTCAGTTCAAGAGACCACATGTACATTGCTGGCATCAGAGAGAGTATTCCTCCAGCAGATATTAAGCTTGTCAGATCATGCCCTGTGGCTGTGTGAGGTAATCTATTATGCATGGGTTACATGTACTGCTCAGGTGTGATTACCTGTACTTGTCGTTAATTACCTGTGTGGTTTAAATAGACAATGGCTGGGAGCTGTCCATGGTAGACACAAGCTGACAGTTGGTAAGACAAGACTGAAGGTCCTGAGGACTTTGGGGGCAGGGATGAAGGTGTTGGGGTGTGGGGTGGGATGGGGGGGGGGGAGGAGAGAGAGAGTCTTTGTCTTGGTTCCATTTAATACAGGGATTGGGAATATCACATCAAAAGAGGGACAGATAATAGGAGTCGATTCTATGCAGCCATTTCTACTTTAAAAAATCAAAATTTCAAAAACTTTTCACAATCCTAGTTTAAAATATCAACTTCTAGTGCCCCAAAACAAGCTCTAGAATTGTATTTGAAATTTTAACTTAGGTAAGAAATGAATTTTTGGAAATGGCCTCAGATCACAGAGCCATTTGAAACACAACAGTCAAAATTTGCAAGACAATCTTAGAGACTATCTTTGGGTCCAAGATATTAAAACTCTGGCCACCTCATACATGTTAAATATGTCACTTTCCATTACCAAAAACTAGGTATTGTGCAAAAGGTTCTAAAAGTCTGACTTTATTTAACAGGTCACAAATGGCTTCGTGGAATGAGTCCCAGATAATCTAAAAGAGACTGACTTGCTTGTACAGTAGATTCCTGAATAAGACAGAGGAGTAATGTTCAAAAAACACAACAGTTTATTATGGTACAAGGAACTAACACCTTGATAAATATGGTACTGGGACTGGTATTGAAACGCCTCTCATAAATCATCCATGAAACAAGGCAGTGGTTGTCCATGCACACAGTCGTTCTAATGCCAATTCCACAAAGCTATTGCAGATTTCAGTACAAAATTTTAAGTTTTAATAAACCTCATCACAATGCCTAGTTTTTAGTAAGGGAAATTGAAATGTTAACGCATAGATATCTGTAAAAAGATAAGACTGATGAGGTGGGAAAAACATTGTTTTCTTCAGCTCTTCAGCATTTCTTCAACTATTTTGCGATATTGCTTGTCAGAAATGGTTTTGTGGGATCGACCCGTATCTTCCTAAGCGGAGAAATTAAGATCAAAAAAAAAACAAAAAACATGGAATCTCCAGGTTCACTTTATAATGACATACACCGAAGCTTTGGTGAATGAGTATAGAATGGGGTGAAACACTGTTTACATGTAGCAGGGTGGCACTTTGGGCTAATTTGATCCCTCACCCCTAAGTGCTGTTGTTATCATATTAATGCTCAGACAATGTCAGTGATGTTCTCATCTACTACCCAGATGCATATACATGTACAAGTACCATATGACAATAAAATCCTACCATTTCACTATTCAGTTTACAAAAAATTAAAAAGGCATTCAAAGCTACTGTAATAAAAACTGCTGAAGGACACATGAAAAGGAACTATAAAACAAAGATTATGTTTCTAGACCAAATGAAGAAAATTATGCCTTGGAATTGTTGCTAAAAATGTTTATTTTCAGGGGTATTTTTGTAACTGTTAATTACCCCTTTATATTATGCACATTTTCCGTAAACGATTAGAGTTTTGTACTCTAATCTGTACACTAATGCTGCATTTCTCCCTATGGCCAGCTTAGCTGCCCCTCCGCACCCCTACACCTGCCCTGTTCACCACACCCCTGCCCCCATTCGCCCAGACCTGTTCAGTCTATCCCCAACAGAGTTCTTTTTAAACAGGGATCATCGTCGGCGCCAGAGCTGCAAGCTACATGTACATGTATTCCCTGACTGACCAGAAGGGCATTAAGAAAACTTTACTCTGAAGCCATTTTTACCTCCCAAAATGAAAGCTGAAAAATTTGTTTGTACCGCTATGTTATTTATTACACGCGACAATCTGCACATTAAGAAATAAAACCAAAGCGTTTCATGTAACTTTTAATTTTCTCAGTTTCTAAATGATAGAGACTACATGTTATTTTTTCCCTCTTAAAATATTCACAAAGCAAAATCCACTTTTTTTCATTGCTATTTTGTTGACAACATTATCTTGTTTGAGTGCAAGAACTTCCACACCAACATACATGACCTCATGGCATTGAATGGATCTGAATGAAGAAACTGAGCAGTACTGTGTGGAAGATGCTGGGCACTGTGTGTCTCATCTTGTGGGTTAATCAGGAATTTACATGGACCAAATGTACTTGTACACCAGTTCTTTGAGCACTTATTTTGCTATGTAGTCTAAGTTTACACAGTACAGAGCATCTATGAGCCTTGTAGTACAACTGGTACTTCCATTCTCCAGTACCATGTAGTTCTGAGTCACACAATAATGTGCATCTATGAGCCTTATAGTGCTACTGCTACTTCCACTCTCCAGTACCATGTAGTTTTGAGTCACACAATAATGTACATCTATGAGCCTTGTAGTACAACTGCTACTTCCACTCTCCAGTACCAAGTAGTTCTGAGTCACACAATAATGTGCATCTATGAGCCTTGTAGTACTCCTGGTACTTCCACTCTCCAGTACCATGTAGTTTTGAGTCACACAATAATGTGCATCTATGAGCCTTGTAGTACAACTGCTACTTCCACTCTCCAGTACCATGTAGTTTTGAGTCACACAATAATGTGCATCTATGAGCCTTGTAGTACAACTGCTACTTTCACTCTCCAGTACCAAGTAGTTCTGAGTCACACAATAATGTGCATCTATGAGCCTTGTAGTACTCCTGGTACTTCCACTCTCCAGTACCATGTAGTTTTGAGTCACACAATAATGTGCATCTATGAGCCTTGTAGTACAACTGCTACTTCCACTCTCCAGTACCAAGTAGTTCTGAGTCACACAATAATGTGCATCTATGAGCCTTGTAGTACTCCTGGTACTTCCACTCTCCAGTACCATGTAGTTCTGAGTCACACAATAATGTGCATCTATGAGCCTTGTAGTACAACTGCTACTTTCACTCTCCAGTGCCATGTAGTTTTGAGTCACACAATAATGTGCATCTATGAGCCTTGCAGTACAACTGCTACTTCCACTCTCCAGTACCATGTAGTTTTGAGTCACACAATAATGTGCATCTATGAGCCTTGTAGTACAACTGGTACTTCCACTGTCCAGTACCATGTAGTTCTGAGTCACACAATAATGTGCATCTATGAGCCTTGTGGTACAACTGGTACTTCCACTCTCCCGTACCATGTAGTTTTGAGTCAAACAAAAATGTGCATCTATGAGCCTTGTAGTACAACTGCTACTTCCACTCTCCAGTACCATGTAGTTTTGAGTCACACAATAATGTGCAGGAGTCATGCAGTTACCCTAATTCCTCAGCCTTTCCGCATGAAATAGCATCTGTCAGTGCAATTTAGGCACATTTTTCACTTGATTTTGGAGACAAACCTACATTGGTTGAAGAGTTTTTAGAGGGTTTTGCAAAAAAATATAATTTTATCAGCATAGACAGAATAAGACCTTCAGAATATGCTTGAAGAAACACTTTGCAATTGTGCAAAGAGGTTGAAGAATTACAGTACTGCACAGTGCCACAGGGTTTAGAATACTCTCTCTCTACAACACAAAATGTCATTTTTAAGTGGAGCTACCTCCATTTCTTAAATACTACTGTTATGTTTGGTGTTGGGGTTAAAAGGTCATTCAGGCAGAATCTGAATTTGTGAGGAAAGTTATGCTGTGTACATTATTTGTCTTCCCCTCACCTCAATAGTTTGATCAGAATCTGTGAGTTTCCTCATCAGTACATCTCTCTGTTCACTGAGGCGCACGGCTGCAGACTCCTGCCGATGCTGGTCTCGCAAGAGTCGCCGCAGTGTGCGATTTGTTGTCTCGAAATCTGTCAGCTTCTCTAGCAACAATTCTCTCTCCTTGTTCAGACGAGTGCTGGTCAATATGGTAGCCGTGGCAGTGTCCTGAGGTACAACACGAGAAAAAACTTATTTGATCGTTGTTTTATGCCATAGTTATGACTTTTGCCAACATGTAAAAACTGGAGTGCTTTGGGAAAACCAATATCTTTGTTAAGTTATGGACAATTTATTTATTTATTTGATTGGTGTTTTACACCATACTCAAGAATATTTCACTTACAGGTGGTGCTAGTGTGAAAGTCTTTTGTTGCACGACACAGTACAAGTTTTGTTCTGAGGTTTTATCTGTGACGTTGCACTGGTGATGCTGCAGTGGAATGTCCAGCATCACTGAAATGACGCAATACATCCCACTTCGGATTTCTGTCGGTATCCCATTGCAACAACACAGATTATGACCGGTGCAGAAGTGTGTTTCCTTGAGTGACAGTTTGGAAACAGCTATTACACACCCAACTCATTTCAACGGCCCAATGCCACAAGTTAAATTTGATTTGAGGCCTTATTTTAGCAAAGCCTGTCCAGAGTATTTTTGAACCTATCAAAAGGTATTGGGGGTTAGAAGTTTGGGATCCAAAATGCCAAATTTTCACAATTTTCACAATATTTGCATGTATAAAAATAGTGAGAATGATAGCTTTGCAAATCAAAAGGAACCAAATCTATTCAGCTAGGTCAGCCCCTCTTTGGGATCAAAAGAGTTACAATATGGAACATACAACAAGGGTTATGCTACATGTAATACAATTTTAGCACAATTTAAACGTCTTAGGCTACAAACTACGCAAGATATCACACAAAACTTTCAAACTTTCATGTAATTCACAAAAGAAGTTGTCTTGGGCGAGTGGGCAGGCGCGCCCCACACTAGCATTGAGCGCTCCATGTCAGGCACAAAATCTTGATGCGCCCAGCACTCCAAATCAAACCAGCTTTACAACATTCATAATTCATGGAAGGGACAGTATCCTGGGGTCAGTTTCATGAAGGTGTTAAATAGCTAGTTAACCGACACTTTTAACTGCATTTCATATGTCTATGACATATGTTGTCATGGTAGTTCAGGGCTAACTTAGCTAAGTGAACTTTACGAAACTGAATGCAATTCCACAAAGCCATTAATGACTTAAGTCAAAATTTGAAATACGATTCTAAAGCATATTTTTAAGGCCTTGTAATTAAAAGTTTGACCACCTCAAAAATGTTAAGGTATGATAAATATGTCAAAATTTCAACTTCCAGTACCAAAAAATAAGCACTGTTAAAGACATTTTAAATTTTGGCCCAGAAATGGTTTTGTGGAATTGGCCCCTGGTCACAGATCTCATCCTGGAGCCCTGATAACAAATACGCTTTATACATGTACCTTCCTGGATGTCATGGGTCATCCTACTTCAATCATCAAAGTTCTTATGTACCTTTGTACATATAATAGCTCTTTGAATGTTTCACAAAAAGTCCTTTTAGAATTTTGTCTGGAAGGCTTTGACTGGCTGTTTTGTTTTTGTTAGCTTGGCTCAGCCACATGCAGGTTTTTTTTTTTTTATAACACTTGTTAGTTTTCACTATTATGACTCAGTAACAGTGGAACAGTGGAATACCAAGCCTAATTTTAATGTAATTACCTCTTGTACAAAAATAATTAACAATTTAAAGAGCATGGTTTGGAATATCTGAGATTTAACTTGTCCCGCTAATCCTATTATGAGATAAATAACTTGCCCAAACCTGTATTATGGTAAATAACCTAAACTCCACCCCACCCCACCAAAGGGCTTTTTACAGGCCAATAAAGTATAAAATATCAGTTCTGCTGATAAACTTTACCTTTTTCCACGAAGATATCATACTACTTTTCAAACAAACCTCAAAACAACTGTTTAAGATCAATAGGCCTTTTAGAATCTGCCAAAATTTAAAACTATTAAAAATTTAAAATGGCCAAATTTTAAGTACGTTTTAAAGTGGTGTTAGGCATATGTTTGCAACATTTATCCATCACTCAAAGCCTCTGTTGGGGCCTCCGTGGCTCAGTTGGTGTAAAACACCAATCAAATAAATAACTAAATAAATCAATAAAGCGTCTGTCATCCCACTACCACATCGGGAGAAGAAATGAGAGACCAAAAAAACTGGGCTCAGTGGATTTATTTATTTTAAATTGACTACAGTTTTATGATGTTCTCAACAATACCACATTACAGTGGGAGAAAACCAGGCAAAGCCCTGGGGAAAGCAACAACCATCCACAGCTTGGTGGCAGATCTTCCCATGTACGAAGCGGAGTGGAAGCCAGAATGAGCTGGACTTGAACTCACAGCGACTACATTGGTGAGAAGCACCCGAGTCATTGTGCTGTGCTGGCAGGCTAACCAGGCCTTGGGATCAGTGGAGGGCTTGTTTCAGCTTGGAAGGACTGACTGATTAAACTTTTCACGTATATGACTGCATTAAAGTTTATGGTGAACGAAACCACAGGCCTTCACCAGGTAGCCAGCAAAGTTCCATTACTGTACCTTATACATGTCTGCATGTATATTTGTGCCAGACAAGGTTGCCAGTTTCCCAGGAAGAAATATGAGATATTCTGTATTTAATGAAACCAGGACAAGGATGTCCGCAAAACTGGGTTATCTATCGATTAGAAATCAAGCCAACCTCTTTCTTCCTGAGGAATTCCCTGAGTTCTGCCACCTGCCTGGCAGCAGCCTGTCCGTCCATTTCCACCTCAATCAGTTTCTTCATAAGCCGCTCTCTCTCATCACTCAAGATGTCACGCTCAGATCTGAAAGTAATCAATGTTCATAAACATCATATAAAAGTCGCAGACGGTACATTACAATGTATTGTTTTCAGCACATGAATGACAGGTCAGCTTATCTTCACTGGTCGTAAGCTTGATCTAAGTAGAATTTATTTGTGGACCAGGCCCCATTTTCACTAAAAGTTGTAAGTTGCAATTCCAATCCTAAAGCTTACAACAGACAACCACATATACATGTATCACATATATGTCCTAAACCTCTCCAACATAATATGTACCAAATCTGCTCAATGTCTTCAAACAGTGATACATGTATCACATATATGTCCTAAACCTCTCCAACATGATATGTTCCCAATCTGCTGTATGTTATCAATCTGTTAAATGTCTTCAACCAGTGATACATGTATCACATGTACTAACCCTCTCCAATATGATATGTTCCCAATCTACTGTATGTCATCCATCTGCTAAATGTCTTCAAACAGTGATACATGTATCACATATATGTCCTAAACCTCTCCAACATGATATGTTCCCAATCTGCTGTATGTCATCAATCTGCTACATGCCTTCAACCACTGATACATGTATCACATATATGTCCTAAACCTCTCCAACACAATATGTACCAAATCTGCTAAATGTCTTCAACCAGTGATACATGTATCACATATATGTCCTAAACCTCCCCAACATGATATGTTCCCAATCTGCTAAATGTCTTCAACCAGTGATACATATATCACATATATGTCCTAAACCTCTCCAACACAATATGTACCAAATCTGCTAAATGTCTTCAACCTGTGATACATGTATCACATATATGTCCTAAACCTCTCCAACACAATATGTACCAAATCTGCTAAATGTCTTCAACCTGTGATACATGTATCACATATACGTCCTAAACCTCTCCAACACAATATGTACCAAATCTGCTAAATGTCTTCAACCTGTGATACATGTATCACATATATGTCCTAAACCTCTCCAACACAATATGTACCAAATCTGCTAAATGTCTTCAACCTGTGATACATGTATCACATATACGTCCTAACCCTCTCCAACACAATATGTTCCCAATCTGCTAAATGTCTTCAACCAGTGATACATGTATCACATATATGTCCTAAACTTTTCCAATATGATATGTTCCCAATCTGCTAAATGTCTTCAACCAGTGATAAATGTATCACATATATATCCTAAACCTCTCCAATATGATATGTTCCCAATCTGCTGTATGTTATCCATCTGCTAAATGTCTTCAATCAGTGATGCATGTATCACATATATGTCCTAACCCTCTCCAATATGATATGTTCCCAATCTACTGTATGTCATCCATCTGCTAAATGTCTTCAATCAGTGATGCATGTATCACATATATGTCCTAACCCTCTCCAATATGATATGTTTCCAATCTGCTAAATGTCTTCAACCAGTGATACATGTATCACATATATGTCCTAAACTTTTCCAATATGATATGTTCCCAATCTGCTAAATGTCTTCAACCAATGATACATGTATCACATATATGTCCTAACCCTCTCCAACATAATATGTTCCCAATCTCCTAACTGTCTTCAACCAGTGATACATGTATCACATACATGTCCAGCCGTACGTGGGAAGGTCTGTTGGTCTGAAGGTCTGCTGGTTGTAGGTTCCCCCAAGCTCGTTTTCCTTTCACCATACTGTTGCTTGTCCTTGTATAAGTGAAATATTTGTGAGTACAGCGAAAAACCCCACTCAAATGAACAAAATAAATAAATACCAGTGCTAGCAGGGCCATTATACACACATGTATGTCCCTAACCTGCCAAAATATGCCTCCAATCACTAAAATATATCCTCAACCTAAAAATAAATTAGGTCCCCATTCCATTAAAAATTGGTCATGACAAATGCAGTCGGCAGAAACTACAATTATTTCAGTATTTCAGAAATCATTATTTAATAATCAAATGTTTGTTCAGCTTGAGATCCACTGATGGAGCTGTAAATCAATGGACAGGAAAGCAAAACAACTTTCATGTTTGTGATGTCAGTGTGGTTACCAGCTACCTCAGACCCTGGAGACCGTGTACATGTACCACGTAGCTGTACATCACAACGAACTATGATGACTAATGAGCCCCAGCCGATGATCAAATCCTGAAGGTGTGTACAAGGTATTCCTTTATTGTTGTCTGGAAAACGGGCTATGCAAAAATTTAAAATGCTCTACAAGGAACTGGGGGCTGAAATTTGAATATCTACGAAATACAACTAATAAGCATAATAATGCAAACAGAGTGAATCTTTCTTGTTTATATGAGTTGTATGGGTGAAGGAAACCATAAAACATCACCAAGCCCTTGGCAAGTAATTGGTGAACCCCAAGAACAATGGGGCTAAGGGAATATGCAGGATTCTCTACAAGTAGCTGTTTGAGTGAGTGAGTGAGTGCTTGCGGTTTAACATCGTACTTAACAATTTTTCAGTCATATGACGATGAAGGAATTCTTAGAGTGCATGTAATGTGCCTCCTTGTTGCAGGACAGATTTCATCTAGTACTGCTTCACTGAGACGCTTTAGCGAAGGCAAGTAAGCCGACCTGCATGAGCCGTTATACTGCTACGGGTCAACCGGTCATTGCACTATCCCCTTCATGCTTAACGCCAAGCTAGGAAGCTACTTCCCCTTTTAAGGTCTTTGGTGTGACGAGAGCCAGGATTGACCCTGGATCTACCGCTCCTGAAGCAGACCCTCTATCAAATGTGCTATCGGGGCCAGTAATCCTGAATCTGTGCACACGGTATTCCATTATTGTTGTCTGGAAAACGGGCTATGTAAAAATTTAAAATGCTCTACAAGGAACTGGGGGCTGAAATTTGAATATCTACGAAATACAACTAATAAGCATAATAATGCAAACAGAGTGAATCTTTCTTGTTTATATGAGTTGTATGGTTGGACGAAATCATATAAAACCACCAAGCCCTTGGCAAGTAATTGGTGACTCCCAAGAACAATGGATTCCCTACAAGCTGTGTGAGTGAGTGAGTGAGTGCTTGGGGTTTAAAGTGGTAAGGCAAGGCAGCAACAAATACCATTTTTAAAGTCTTTAAATGACATGAGCCTGGTTTGATCCCTGGTCTTGCGACTTCTGGTACTGGTACTGAAAAGTACTGGTATAAAGCAAGTGACCATCAAGAATTTTCTCTTATTCTCTATTATTCTTACACCCTCCTTGGGAGAAAATTATTAAAAAAAATTATAAAAATAAAAAAATTATTCTACCGATAAAACAACAATTTACATTCACATGGCCCTAAGGCTCCAAGAACAATGGAGGCATCGAGGACTGTCCAGCATGTAGCTCTCTGATGCTTGGTTAGACGCTACACCTGGTGTGTCCTAGCTCTTCACTTACCTATTGAGGTCGACCTCCTCCTGGAGCTTGTCCATGCTCCTCCTGAGGATCCGGTTCTCGCGCTCTGTCACATCCAACTCCTCCTGGTAGTCTCGAAGCTCCGTCTCCTGTTCCTCCAGCACACGGCGCGATGTCTCCAAAAGCTTCTCCTTCCTCTCCAGCTCCTCGCGAGACTTCTTCAGTTGTGCCTATAAGGTCATGGTGAACCAGAGTCAAGACAAGAGCTAGAAGTTAATTATATATTTATATGATTGGAGTTTAATGCCGTATTCAAGAATTTTCCACTTATGGTAAACAGCCTAAAATTTTGCAACCCCAAAAATACCATTTTCAGAGAAAAATAAACATTACTTCTGGTATTTAAACTTTTTCAATAGAGTATCATTCTATCTTCAAAACAAACCTCAAAACACCTTTACAAGATGAATATAACTCTCAGAATCAACCAAAATGGAAACAATTGTAATAAAGGCTGATCACTTAATAATCAGTGTAATAAAAGGAATCATAAGCTTTATGTTATTTAAAAACATACCTCTGTTGATTAAGTGTAGAATTGTCTATGATACACTACACTGTATATAGTCTGTAGTCATCTTCTATCAGTTATATCTACATTTTATATACAGTATACTGTATACACACTTAAATAACTTTTTGTGTGAATGAGTGTGTGCATGTGAGATTCAAGGAGGATTGGTTTGTAATTAACTGATCTTCCTCAAAAAATAAAGTGTTATTTGTAATATTATTATTATTATAATTACGTGGGGCATTCTGGTCCAACCTGTTCAACCAAGGTACATATGAACATACTGTTTATGGACAATAATTCACAGGTAGGTCTTGGCACCTACCTCGTTTTTCAAGGTGCCCACTTCATTCATAAGGTTTTCAATCTTTTTCTCGTAGCTTTTCATCTGTCCGTGGACATTATCTTCCTCATCCGTGGAGAGATCGCTCATACGGAGTCCTTCCTTCCCCGGGGAGCTGATCTCAAGGCGGTGAGACCCAGCCTGATCACAACACACACAAGCAGAACTAGATTATTACTGACACATAACACTACTTACCCTTATTCCTCAACTTTTTTGCATATGAAAGAGCACTTCTCATATGATTTACGAGCCTTTTTGATTTAATTTCAGAGAAAAAACTACATGGGCTGGGGTTGGTGAACTTCAGGGCTTGACAAAAACATATTATTTTACCACTCAACACAGAGTAATGCCGTCAGAATATGCTTGTATTATGCTTTCCATTCCAAGCAATCAGAGAGGTGAGACACATGTTTCTCAGTGGTTCGGAAGAATGTTAACTCACATTCCAGGACACCTTGGTGCCCTTGGTGGTTTTCCCCGGGGGAGGCACCCACGGTCCACCCCCAGGGCTGCGGCTGCGTGACTTGGGCTTTGTCTTCAGAGTGCTATGGGCTGGCCGAGCCTTCCTTATATTGTCCGACTTTGCTACCGCAAACCGAGACTGGGGAAAGAAAATGTGTAATACTCAGAGATAACGTGGTTGAAAATTTCACTTATATGATGGTGGCCAGCATTATCGTGGGAGAAAACTAGATAGAGCCAGGGTAAACCCATAACCATCCACAGGATTTTGGCAGACCTTCCCACATAGAGCTGGAGAGGAAGCCACTGTGAGCTAGACTTGAACTCAAAGCGACCACATTGAGCGATAAGCTCTAGGTCAGATTTTAAGGTGCACACATGTCCATGTATCTTGATGAGAAAGCAGTTCATATCTTCTTTGCTACTTCTGCTCTATACAACAGAAGGTTCATGACAAAAACTGAAAGAAAATTATTTTTTTTTATTAATCAGATTCTCGGCACTATAATTTATCCACTTTTTAAAATACAGCTGTAGCAAGATCAAAAAGGCTAATTCAATGTAGTAAAACATGTGGTGTAGTCTTCATGCGGTCTGTATCACTATTCTGATGCGTGTCTGTCAGCAACTTCACAGAAAAATTTATCCAAGGATATGAATGAAAATTTGTGCATGGATTGGCCATGGAGTTTGTATATTTAGCTGTCTCAGTGGGTTGCACTTTCGGGGTGCCTTATAGTTTTCACATTTGAATTACTTTCGGTAATGTTACCTTCACATTATTTAAAAGCTGTAGCAGATATAAAGACAGAGCTTGTTTTTTTCTAAATGAGTGCTTTCACAATACCTGCCACATTCTGTAAATAAGCATATGGATTCGTGTCATCTTGCAATGAGAGCCCTTGTTAAGTGAATGGCCTCTGTCAACAATTTGTAGCCGCAGCTAAAAACGTCTACTTCTATCTGTCATTATACTTTTCAACCAAACTGCTAAAGGGTCTACTCACATCAACTGTTTTAGCTGAAGCCGTTTTCTTGGATTTCTTCAGGTGGACGTGGACAGGTGTGTCATCCTCCACATGGACGTGAACAGGGGAGGTGGGCCGTAAGCCCTTCTCCACTGTCATTGCCATTAGCTAAACTCCTACAACAGGAACACTAAACACAAGCCTTGAAATGCATACACCATAGGCCAATCCCACACACAGAAATGTTTACATGTATCAATTCAACATAAATAATTTAAATAAATAAAAAACTGTATTGGTTATACTGCCAATCAGAAATTGTGATCATGTTTTTCTGATAACAAACAGCTACCAAGTTCTAAACTTTGGAAACATGTTTTAAGTGTAAAAAATATATTTATTCAACACTGAAACATTTGTTGGCTATACTAAATGGGTGACTGCACTCTCATATTGCCTTCAGATATTCTCAACCTGCGGCTAATGGAGAGCTGTCAAATATTTTTAGATAAATCTACATGAGACCCTATTGCCAAGTTATCGGTAGGTATTCCGTGATTGTTCTGAATCACTGCATATAAAATATGTCTCCAAAGCCTTAACTTTGCAGACACTTATGTTCCTTATCTTTCTGTCTATCAATCCATTTAAAAAACTAATGTAGTCACTGGAGACAAAAATTGTACATGAAATATGTCTCCAAGGCCATACGTTTGCAGAGAGTTAAATGTTCCTTATCTTTTTGTTTGTCAATTTATCACGAGCACAGTGTGGATAAGCCACATATACTTAATGGGCCGTGTAGGCTCGAGATTCCTAAACTAAACTGATAGCATTGACATATTGGACAAGGGAAGGTAACTGCATCAGGCTTTTACATGGACCGCGATCAGACGCTGGTTTGGAGCCATTCTTGGCCAAATAAAATTTTGCCACAGCTAACATCAGAGCAATCTCGGACAAAGGCATCGTCAGTGAACTGTTAACATCAGGCAAATATGTTGTCCAAATGAGGGATGGTAAGTGGTATTCTTGAATCAGTAATTAAAAGTCATCGTTAGAATGCTGTCTACTAAAACCAAATCATCATTTTTTATCATTCTTTCCCTAAAATGACTCACTTATTCTCTTCTCCAGAACTATGCAGAAATCTGTTATCTTCACGAACGATTTATTCTGTTCAAATGTCAGCAGATTACAGGCGCCAAATTCAAGACTTGTTTCTACCTGTCATCATGCCACTGTTGTTTGTGTCGAACAGATCAAATGGTTTCGATTTGACCACCCTATCTGTGGCGTGCAAATTGTACTTGGATTTTAATGCAAGTATGAAGCTGCATGATTTCATCAAACCCTTCATCAATAAGCTCCTCTCATTCTTAGTTTATAAACCATATAACGCAGCAATAATTTGACAGCCGTTGATACGTTCGGGCATGCAAACCTGACATACTTCAAGCCAGCGGACAAACCCATGCAATTGATAACTATTTCTTGGAGATAAATTCACACACGAAATGATAAATACTTACCACGCTTTGCTAACAATAGCCTGTACTTATTTGCAGCTCTCTATGGCTGTCACAACAGCCTTAAATTGTAAGAAAAGCGTAAGTTTGTGACACAGATTAAATCCACCCTTGTATCTTGCGGCTCCGTCAAAGAGACGCAAATTACGGACAGATGATTGGTTCATGCTGGGAGCAGACGTTTCGGACCTCACTGACAGAAGAGCTACGTCACGGGAGATAATGCTGAATGGGCACTGCATTAATGACATTTACACAAGTATCATATACCCTTTATATTTTGCTGTCGATGACATCATCGTACATACATAACCTCACGCACGGCCCAAGTCTAGGTCAAATTTTTCAGATTACAATTCTACACAGATGTAGCCCTAGTAAAGAAAGTTGACTATGACAACTACTTCAAGCTACGGAGGTAGATGTATTTCCACAAATTTGTCTTAAATGAGAAGAAAACTTAAAAACATGCCACTAGTGGCTGAAAAGAGCACATTTTTTCTATGTGGTGGTGCCTGCTGCATAATTTTGCAATTTTTTCCTCGCCATACACCTAAAGCCTGAAAACGGCAAAGCTGGCATAACTCGCTGAGTCCATTGCGTCTTCCATCTTTAACACCCTGTAATTTATGCTGGGGGTGTGTTGCCTCTCAGCCAATGAGAGTCGTTAAAACTGCAGGCTTGTTCGTGTAAACTCGGGACCTACGTCTAACATCCCGGTTACCCGATCGTCAAGCAGAAAACGAACTGTCGTGCTCACTTCCTTCTGAGAAGAAGAGATCTACCGGAAATGTACGAACTGCACTTCGACGGTTTCCGACGGAAATTCTGCTCTTAACACAGAAGACTTCAGGACTAGTTCTTAGGCAAAGTGGAGTTGCCCAAAGCGGATCTTGTCGCTGACTTTATTTATAATTTATCAGCTTGAAGTACATATTAGAATTTTTTATGGCATGCAGTCCGAGGAAATGCATAGTCTTTTCAATGGTATTTGATTGACATTTACATTTTCTTCTCCTTTAATGACGATCAGAATATAGCTTACCACTTTATCTTGGACGTTGATACAGAGAGAGTGGAAGAAGAGACAAACAGAAAAGTATAGCTAGTATGGACAAACAGATCTACGAGGTAAAGAGTGCAGATTGTCTCTGTAGCTTGTTATTATTACTACCAGTATATATAAGATATAAGCAAATGAATGCATATACCTTTATAATACTAGTGTTACGTGGACATTTGTCGATTTATCGCCTCGTCATGTAGACCAACTTTGGTTGTGTGGACGTGTTGTTTTAATGCGCCAAAAACCACTTACTACGGCATTTCCACGATTTTATATATAAAAAAAACAACAACAAAAAACAAGGAAGTTCACATTATCTGGGTCAACACAAACGCAATGTATTTGAAGTAAACAGTGCGTCTGGTTGCCACGTGGTAAATTCGCGCCTGACCAGGAAGTAGGCTTTCGCCATTTTCCGCCATGAAAATGGAGCACGTACGGGCGGGAGAAGAGAGTTGAGGTAAGTGCTGTTAATTGTTGTATTGGTTTGGGGGAGATTATTTTCTTTATTTCCTTTCTTTTGTAACTTTGCAAAATCCCGAAAACTTTTAGGATGGTATATTTAGCCTGAAGTGAAAAAGTACGTTCGGTACAAAGTAGTAGACAATCACGCAAACTAAAGTCACTTGTAATGCGGCCGTTTTGAAGCCTAAAACGACTGAAATGAAGAATACTAGTAATTGATATTAAAAAAACAAACAAACAAACAAGATTTCTGTGGGAACTATTTCTGTAGAAACTTAACTCAGGTGTAGACTTCATTGAGATATATAATTCGGAGTATCGATTTTCCATTTCGGTGATCGCTTGACTGTCTGTCTGGTGGTGTTAACATTTCCTTTAAATTGCTAATCCTCCTACAGTTCTTGTTTGAATTCAAGGAAGCTTGGATAAAGTTTAGACCACAGCAAGACATAATTTGTAATATCGAGTTTTCATTTCATTGATTGGTTGTCCTTAATTGACCTTTTAAGTTAGGTAAAATTACATCACGTCTAAATACTGCTAAAAATGATTGAACAAACACACTATCTGGTGCTTCATGATATCAGGATTACAAATCTGCAAGAATTATTTTCGTGCGTTGTGTAGATTTCAAGTTTTCACTAAGAAACCAACAAACATTTTCACATTTAACTAACATGGAGCTTTCTGCAACACTCCATCAAAGCCTTTACTATGCTTTGGCTGGCCAGACAGTGTCCTTGCAGGAGCAGTAGATAAAAGGCACAGCCTGTCCTTACATGTGGCCCAGTCCTGGTATCTGTTTATTTTCTTTTCACTGGCTTTCACCATACTCTGACATTTTTCAAAACACCCCATTGGATGAAATGGTATGACCATGTCATAAATACTGGACAAAGGTGTCTTGATCATACCACTTTCACCAAAGGGGTGTTGTTAATGCAAGCTTGCATTGTACCTACATGTAGCAGCCTTCATAGGTTCAAATCCTGTTAGTTTTCTCTCTCTGTCTCTCTCTATCTCTCTCTATCTATCTCTCTCTCTCTCTCTAGACTAGTCCTAGCACTCGCACTCTGAGGTTCAAATCCTGCCTATTTCTTTATCATTTTTACATGAAAATTTTGTTCCCACAATTTTTATTGTTCAACCTGACCTATTTTGGACGCCATGTGGCCATGAATAGAATGCCTTGACAGGAGTATGGTGTATGTTATTGATCTGAAATTCCTAATATAGATAGAACCCTTTGGGGATAGTTAGCTGTACAATATTGTTGTCATATCTGGAAAACTGTGGAAATGCCCTGATAACTGAAATTGTCACGTGACCAAAAGTTTTTGAATTTAAATATTCTAACTATGATACCTGATGTAGTTTGATATCCTACTCACAAATTTGATCTTATTTATTTTCTGCGATGTATATTTTTGACACAAATTACGATCAAAGTTTGAAAAAGTGCACTTTTCCTCTTATTTGGAGGTGACATGAAAGAAAACCTTTACAGTTGTTATGCTGAAAATTGTGGAGTGCTAAAAAACAGAAGTTCCCCAGTATTTAGAGGCCATGTGATAGGAAACCATTATAGTTTCCTATAAAGCTGAAAATCACTGAGTGCAGTTTACCATGGGAATGGAAATCATCCTTGCTACACAGTGTTCTTTATGTCCTTTGTTATGGGCTAAGAGCAAAAGAACGAAGCTGCATTGCTTCCACACTAGTTTTATTGGTAAGCTCATTGTATGTGACACCTGGCAGTCACGGGTTCAAATCCAGTTCATTCTTTTTCAATCTTTTCCATGTTTTCTCTTTTTTTTACTACCATGAAGTTGTAATTTGACTACTACATACGGTAAATAGGTAATACCATTTTTCTTATCATTTTTAGCTCTACTGGCTGCGTATCTAGATACATTGTTCGTAGTATCAATTTTCCATTTGGATCAGTTCTTAAAATAACCTGTCGGCTGTTAAATGTCTCTATGCCCAAACTAAAAAAAATGTTAATGTGTTAAATTATCATGCACTTTATATACAACTGATTCACTTTTTTTTTGTGTGTGTGTTTGTCAGTGTTTACAGTTGTGTTGTGATTTCATTTTATTTATGAAGTAACTGTTTTTTTTCTTGTTTTTTTTTTTTCAGAAATTCCAATATAAAAGGCAGCAGAGAAAGAAATGGTCAGCAAAAGAGATTCATTGTGTTAAGAGCAAATTCCTAAAAATCAACGCATAACTGAATTTTAAAGCAAATTTCCATTTATCGAGAGCACAACAGTAAATTTAAAGAGCAGAGTTCAGTATTTTGTTAATCATGCACATAAGTAAGTGGACAAGTCAGCAGAAGTGGATATACATAGGAGGACATTTCAGTGCTTTGATACATTTTTGTCAATGGACTATCAAAATTGAAAATTAAGAAAGTATTGTACCATTCAGTGTTGTATATACAGGGGGGAGGGGGGTCAAGGGGTGGGATTATGTCTAATCTGTCACTTTAACCGTATGGGAATGTGATGTTATTCTGCACAATATTTAATCTTATTGTAACTGGAAGTGTTTGTTTTCAACTGTATAGAACAAACAACCCTTCTTGCAGAGGTGGTAACATAAAAATATTATTCATTGAATGTTTGTCTTCAATTACTGTAGTTGGTGATCACTGTTCTCTTGAATATTTTTAATCCCATTTGTGATTTGAAAATAATAACATCTTTAAACTTTTCACATCACAGCACTTTGTTTGAAATAAACTTGAGAGATGTCTGTCAAATCCGTTAGAACTGTGTTCGGATTTATTAGCTGAAGCATGCACAAAATGAAAGGGAGACCAGAGATACATCCTCTTGCTTCATGCTCTAAAAGTGAACTGCTTGTAATGCAATTCAAAAAAGCAGAAGAGTACATCTAGGCATCTTGTCTGTTCCAAGCAGTAAGCTTAAATGGGATAGCATGTCACCAGGTGCTCATGCTGGGTTCCTCTCTGGCCATGAGTGGGAAGGTCTGACAGCAGCCTGTCGATGGTCTTGGGTTTCCCCCGGGCTGTACCCGGTTTCCTCCCACCATAATGCTGGCCGTCTTTGTATAAGTGAAATATTCTTGGGTATGGCGTAAAACATCAATCATATAAATATGTATATGTGATATTATGGTTCATTGGTGTCTGTACTTCGATGGAAACGATCATTCTCCCCACTGTTAACAGTAAAATGTTTGACCACTAGCTGGTTGATGTTATTTTCGAGGCAAACAGCCAAGGCTTTCCCAGTTAAATCCATTGTGGAATGAGTATGAGCCGGTTTCAAGGCCGGGACCATAATGGGGAGAGGCTACAAGCTGACCACTCGGAGTGAAATGTCACGAACATGAGACTTCTCTCTAGTATAACATTTGATGAATTATGCTAGTTCAAAGCTAACCATGGTTTTATACATGTAAATCATTTTCTTTCTACGTGTTTGTCATTCATTTCCGTCCAGCTGATTGAGTGGAAATGGCCTTGGATTACTCAGTTAGCTTCTTCAACCTGTAAAGTTGACTTTGCCCTTTATTTTTATCCATTTTGGGGAAAAGTAACCGAAGAAAGGGATAGCCCAAAGCCACAGTAACAAAATTTATGTTGGGAAGAATATGCAAACGTATCATACTTTACTATACATAACCCATATGTATTTGGACACCCGGGGCCTCCGTGGCTCAGTTGGTTAGCGCGCTAGCGCAGCGTAATGACCAAGGAGCCTCTCACCAATGCGGTCGCTGTGAGTTCAAGTCCAGCTCATGCTGGCTTCCTCCGGCCGTAAGTGGGAAGGTCTGCCAGCAACCTGCGGATGGTCTTGGGCTGCGCCCGGTTTTCACCCACCATAATGCTGGCCGCTGTCGTATAAGTGAAATATTCTTGAATACGGCGTAAAACACCAATCAAATAAATAAATATTTGGACACCCCAGTTTTATGTAGACCTACAGGCCTACGTATATAAAGGTATATAGAAGGTTTTGTGGACATCAGGGTTCAAGGGTCAATGATCAAGCCCACATAACGCAAAGTCCGCATACATATTAAAAATCTAACTGCTTTAAATTAGCCCTGATAAAAAGTTGACTTGGTCCTGTATTTTTTATCATTAATGGGGAAAAGTTAACGAAGGAAGGGATAGCGCAAAGCCACAGTAACGAAATTTACGTTGGGAAGAGTAGGCAAACGTATGCTAGTAGCTCATAACGTATGCTAGTAGCTCATAACATACTGTACTGTAAATATTTACTGCATATGTGGACCCATACTTATGTGGACACCTCAGTTTTATGTGGACTTACAGGCCTGCGTATGTAAACATACACAGAGTTGTGTGGACATCAGGGCTCAAGGGTCAAGTCCACATAATGCAAAGTTCACATGCATAATGAAAATCTAACTGCTTTGAATTAGTCCTGATGTAAAGTTGACTTTGCCCTGTATTTTCAACATCATTAGGGAGAAGTAACCCAAGGAAGGGATAGCGTAAAGCCACAGGTATGAAATTTATGTTAGAAAGAATATGCAAACGTATGCTACTAGCTCATAACATACTTTGCTGTACATAACCCATACATATGTGGACTCCTCAATTTTATGTGGACCTACAGGCCTACGTATGTAAACGTATATAGAGGGTTGTGTGGACGTCAGGGTTCAATGGTCAAGGGTCAAGCCCACATAACGATAAGTCCACATGGATATTAAAAATCTAACTGCTTTAAATTAGCGCTAATGTAAAGAATATATAGACAGTGTTAAGCGATATATATATACATAATGTAGCAGTATGTAGTAGTGTAGTAATAATAACAAGCTACTTTCAATCTGCACTCTTTAGCTTGTAGAACTGTTTGTTCATACTAGCCTACGTCTTTGCCTCATGCTTGTCTGTCTGTCTGTCTGTCTGTCTATCTCTACTTCCATATATACGACCGGAGAGGAATCCAGCATGAGTTGGGCCTTGAACTGACAACGACCACTGTGGTAAGACTGCAGCTTTAAGTCACAATTGCTGCGCGGTGGTTTTCCCTGGACAGGGTGTGGCTTCCTCCTCCCAATTATAAATCTTGCATCTAACACCAATCAAATATATCAATATAGTGTAGCGATGAAGCCTCGCTGAAGCTTTACTGATGTATGCATACGTGAATCAATCGCTGATCAACCAAGTACCCGATGTGTGCGGCAACAACCATAGCAAGTACCTAGCGTAGGCTATTCACCAGACTAAGATAAGAGCGTATGAATGAGGTAGTGAGAGAACAACTCAACACAGTAATCTTCATTTGAAACATAGCAAACAATATTTTATTCAAGAAGATGACATATGATCTGTGTGTTTGTGCAGGTGTTTTAAATTTCTCTCATTCCGAAATTATTAACTCTCTGTGCTTTCCTTTTGTATGCAAGCCAGTAAATTCAGTACCCAATGATTTCTTGGGGTAGGCGAGAGCAAGTGGCGCGAATCATAGATTAGTGGATTCAGCTGCTACCCAAGCTTTCTTGGGATTAACCAGTGACACAGCAAAAGGGGGACTGGGTATCTTGGATGTTTACAGCATTATAATGACCCAGTCTTTTCTGGAGGGGTGACCATCAACATCAACGAAATATACACACTGTGTGACTTGCACCAGTACTCGATGACTTCGCAGGGTGGCCGTTGTACCCGATGATTTTCATGAGGTAACCCCATGACTTTACAGACCAGTGCAAGTAAAGGCAGTATTAGTAATTTCCTCATTAACTTGGTATATTCCAGACATCAGGGTTGAGGTATTCATGAATGCCTTGAAACTGTTATAAAAGAATGGCCCCAATGAAGTCTGTATGTTTCAGTAGTAACCCCATGATTTCATAGGAGCACTAGGGACCCCTGTTTACAGAGGGTTACAACTGACATGCAGAGAAAATAGGACGTTTAGTCTTATAATTCCAAATTAAAACAGATTGTAAGATAATAACAAAGGCTCCATTATACCTCAGGTGGATATATTCCAATCCGTCATCAGGTCAGTGATAAATCAAGGTGTGGACTCAGCCAATATTTTGGAGCAAGTCCCTGCGTTGGTTTGGTTTAAATACTGGTTTTAGGGTCACTTTCCTGGCGGATATCGTGGGCCATCAAATCAGTGTTTTATTTTATTTTTTTAACACATGAATATTTTGGAAAGATAATGGCTGTGCGTTGGTATGCTATTTACATATGTACATGAGTCAGTTAGTGGGATTAAACCTTTTTGTGGTAGCATGTGTATAGCTTATTGTATAAGTTCAAATGCTGCCATGTTCATTTAACAGAAAGGGGATAAATAGTAAGCTATTTACAGAGATTAACGTTATCTTTACATTAGAAGTACATAGATCTACATTAAAGAATTACATTGTGTTGCCTATGAAGAAATTTAGACAGAGTGACAAATGATGACAAATCTGGTATTACCTATTTACCGTATGTAGTAGTCAAATAACAACTTCATGGTAGTAAAAAAAATGAGAAAACATGGAAAAGATTGAAAAAGAATGAACTGGATTTGAACCCGTGACTGCCAGGTGTCACATACAATGGGCTTACCAACAAAACTAGTGTGGAAGCAATGCAGCTTCGTTCTTTTGCTCTTAGCCCATAACAAAGGACATAAAGAACACTGTGTAGCAAGGATGATTTCCATTCCCATGGTAAACTGCACTCAGCAATTTTCAGCTTTATAGGAAACTATAATGGTTTCCTATCACATGGCCTCTAAATACTGGGGAACTTCTGTTTTTTAGCACTCCACAATTTTCAGCATAACAACTGTAAAGGTTTTCTTTCATGTCACCTCCAAATAAGAGGAAAAGTGCAAACAACCCTTCTTGCAGAGGTGGTAACATAAAAATATTATTCATTGAATGTTTGTCTTCAATTACTGTAGTTGGTGATCACTGTTCTCTTGAATATTTTTAATCCCATTTGTGATTTGAAAATCATGACATCTTTAAACTTTTCACATCACAGTGCTTTGTTTGAAATAAACTGGAAAGATGTCTGTCAAATCCGTTAGAACTGTGTTTGGATTTATTAGCTGAAGCATGCACAAAATGAAAGGGAGACCAGAGATACATCCTCTTGCTTCATGCTCTGAAAGTGAATTGCTTGTAATGAAATTCAAAAAAGCAGAAGAGTACATCTAGGCATCTTGTCTGTTCCAAGCAGTAAGCTTAAATGGTATAGCATGTCACCAGGTGCTCATGCTGGGTTCCTCTCTGACATGAGTGGAACCGCAGCGTAATGACCCAGGAGCCTCCCACCAATGCGGTCGCTGTGAGTTCAAGTCCAGCTCATGCTGGCTTCCTCCGGCCGTAAGTGGGAAGGTCTGCCAGCAACCTGCGGATGGTCGTGGGTTTCCCCCGGGCTGTACCCGGTTTTCACCAACAATAATGCTGGCCGCCGTCGTATAAGTGAAATATTCTTGAGTAAGGCGTAAAACACCAATCAAATAAATAAATATTTGGACACCCCAGTTTTATGTAGACCTACAGGCCTACGTATACAAACGTATATAGAAGGTTTTGTGGACATCAGGGTTCAAGGGTCAATGATCAAACCCACATAACGCAAAGTCCGCATACACATTAAAAATCTGCTTTAAATTAGCCCTGATAAAAAGTTGACTTGGTCCTGTATTTTTTATCATTATTGGGGAAAAGTTAACGAAGGAAGGGATAGCGCAAAGCCACAGTAACGAAATTTACGTTGGGAAGAGTAGGCAAACGTATGCTAGTAGCTCATAACGTATGCTAGTAGCTCATAACATACTTTAGTGTAAATATTTACTGCACATGTAGACCCATACTTATGTGGACACCTCAGTTTTATGTGGACTTACAGGCCTACGTATGTAAACATACATAGAGTTGTGTGGACATCAGGGCTCAAGGGTCAACTCCACATAATGCAAAGTTCACATACATAATAAAAATCTAACTGCTTTGAATTAGTCCTGATATAAAGTTGACTTTTCACTGTATTTTCAACATCATTAGGGAGAAGTAACCCAAGGAAGGGATAGCGTAAAGCCACAGGTATGAAATTTATGTTAGAAAGAATATGAAAACGTATGCTAGTAGCTCATAACATACTTTGCTGTACATAACCCATACATATGTGGACTCCTCAGTTTTATGTGGACCTACAGGCCTACGTATGTAAACGTATATAGAGGGTTGTGTGGACGTCAGGGTTCAAGGGTCAAGCCCACATAACGATAAGTCCACATGCATATTAAAAATCTAACTGCTTTAAATTAGCGCTAATGTAAAGAATATATAGACAGTGTTAAGCGATATATATATACATAATGTAGCAGTATGTAGTAGTGTAGTAATAATAACAAGCTACTTTCAATCTGCACTCTTTAGCTTGCAGAACTGTTTGTTCATACTAGCCTACGTCTTTGCCTCGTGCTTTTCTGTCTGTCTCTACTTCCATATATACGACTGGAGAGGAATCTAGCATGTGTTGGACCTGAACTGACAACGACCACTGTGGTAAGACTGCAGCTTTAAGTCACAATTGCTGCGCGGTGGTTTTCCCTGGACAGGGTGTGGCTTCCTCCTCCCAATTATAAATCTTGCATCTAACACCAATCTAATATATCAATATAGTGTAGCGATGAAGCCTCGCTGAAGCTTTACTAAAGTATGCATACGTGAATCAATCGCTGATCAACCAAGTACCCGATGTGTGCGGCAACAACCATAGCAAGTACCTAGCGTAGGCAATTCACCAGCCTGAGATAAGAGCGTAAGAATGAGGTAGTGAGAGAACAACTCAACACAGTAATCTTCATTTGAAACATAGCAAACAATATTTTATTCAAGAAGATGACATATGATCTGTGTGTTTGTGCAGGTGTTTTAAAATTCTCTCATTTCGAAATTATTAACTCTCTGTGCTTTCCTTTTGTATGCAAGCCAGTAAATTCAGTACCCAATGATTTCTTGGGGTAGGCGAGAGCAAGTGGCGCGAATCATAGATTAGTGGATTCAGCTGCTACCCAAGCTTTCTTGGGATTAACCAGTGACACAGCAAAAGGGGGACTGGGTATCTTGGATGTTTACAGCATTATAATGACCCAGTCTTTTCTGGAGGGGTGGCCATCAACATCAACGAAATATACACACTGTGTGACTTGCACCAGTACTCGATGACTTCGCAGGGTGGCCGTTGTACCCGATGATTTCATGAGGTAACCCCATGACTTTACAGGCCAGTGCAAGTAAAGGCAGTATTAGTAATTTCCTCATTGACTTGGTATATTCCAGACATCAGGGTTGAGGTATTCATGAATGCCTTGAAACTGTTATAAGAGAATGGCCCCAATGAAGTCTGTATGTTTCAGTAGTAACCCCATGATTTCATAGGAGCACTAGGGACCCCTGTTTACAGAGGGTTACAACTGACATGCAGAGAAAATAGGACGTTTAGTCTTATAATTCCAAATTAAAACAGATTGTAAGATAATAACAAAGGCTCCATTATACCTCAGGTGGATATATTCCAATCCGTCATCAGGTCAGTGATAAATCAAGGTGTGGACTCAATATTTTGGAGCAAGTCCCTGCGTTGGTTTGGTTTAAATACTGGTTTTAGGGTCACTTTCCTGGCGGATATCGTGGCCCATCAAATCAGTCTTTTTTTTGTTTTTTTTTTAACACATGAATATTTTGGATAGATAATGGCAGTGCGTTGGTATGCTATTTACATATGTACATGAGTCAGTTAGTGGGATTAAACCTTTTTGTGGTAGCATGTGTATAGCTTATTTTATAAGTTCAAATGCTGCCATGGTCATTTAACAGAAAGGGGATAGGTAATAGTAAGCTATTTACAGAGATTAACGTTATCTTTACATTAGAAGTACATAGATCTAAATTAAAGAATTACATTGTGTTGCCTATGAAGAAATTTAGACAGAGAGAAAACAACGGTAGTGCTTTTATTTATTGGTTAACAGTTTTGTTCTCTTGCTTCCTCCTCTGTGACGTGGAGTTCAGGAGCTCCCGCCACTTATACTGGACGCCGTCCAGGAAAAACCAGCGTACTGAAAACCCGTGCCTGTAACAGGTGCGACAAGTATAATTGAGGAGCAAGGATGTCAGGCCTCATCCACTTAGTTGAAGTCCTATTGATAGTCCTATTGTTTTGATGGTCTTTCATGTTTGTGGTCTTCGTTTCCTTGGTGTTAATTTTCTTTGGTCCCATGGGTCTTCTTATTGTTTTCCCTGTCTTCTTCTTTACTTGATTTCCTTTTCTATTTCCAATTTTTATTCGTGGCCTCCCATGGCGGCGCAGACAGTACGTTTCATAGACCGTTAGAACAGTTCCTGGCCCAGAGTGTTTAGGTGCACTCTGTCGTTGGTTAAAATTTGTTTTTGTGGTCGGATCAGTCCCCTGTGTCTCCAAAGGGTGGTCAATTAGTTGTTTGTCAGCTTCTTGTTAATTACATGGATTTTTGTATTATAAATGTGGACCGAAATTCGCCGAGATACCTGACGGTAAAGAAGCCGGCTGATGTAGATCCTTGGAATTTGGAATTTCGATTTAAGTTCACCAACGTTGTCTAAAATATCAGCGCAAATTGCTGCGGCTGATTTATGAGAGTCCGCATCGTTTCCCCCAATGTGGAGGATAACTAGGTCAGGTTTTGTCTCCTGAAGGAGACTTTCCAATCTTCCAGAGTATCTAAGTGTCCCAACTCTAGCTCCCCCAATGCCAAAGAACCGAATGTCCTGGCCTGTTCCGAAGTCGATTCTAGAGTTTGGGATCGAATTTCGAAGGACACTATTTTCCAGCCTATGAACGTACCTGCTGCCGATAATTAAGATTTTCATCCTTGTTTTTTTGTTTCTGTGAAAACAAATAGAGAAAACAAATATACAAGATAGCTGCATTTTGGATTAGCGAAGGGGTTTTGTTTATGAGATAGTGTATATCTTAAGGAAAAAGATATTTGATCAAACAGATACTTTGGAGCAAATACGTGGTAACGCTACCAATCAAATATCATACGAGGGTCTTGTTTTGTTTCTTATATTTGCAGCGCATTCAATGTTCCACTAGGGAACAGGATTTGCAGGCCTTTTATGCTGGGAGGAAATAGGGATGTGTTGTTCTGCAATCCTGTGTATATTATCAGTAAGACTTTGGTTGAATAGGTCTATATCGGAGAGGCAGTCATCAACAATGAATATATTTTGGCAATCTTTTTTTAAAATTTTCCCCCAATGCGGTCGCTGTGAGTTCAAGTCCAGCTCATGCTGGCTTCCTCTCCGGCCGTAAGTGGGAAGGTCTGTCACCAACCTGCGGATGGTCGTGGGTTTCCCCCGGGCTCTGCCCGGTTTCCTTATACCATAATGCTGACCGCCGTCGTATAAGTGAAATATTCTTGAGTACGGCGTAAAACACCAATCAAATAAATAAACAAATAAAATAAAATTTTCCCAGTTTGCTTTGTGGAACAGAAATTTGGGGTTGTTGAGATTTACTTCAGATTGAGGTGACATACCAAGTTCTGTCATGACAGCGAAGTGGTCACTCCCGAGTGTATCTGGTATAACATTCCAGCTTGCTTTAGGTGCGAGATCGGGTGTGGTAATAGTGAGATCTATTGCTGAAGTGTTGCCTGTGACGAAGTCTATTCTTGTTCCCTCGCCCGTCGTTTAGGTAGAGTAGGTTGTGTTCTTCTAACCATGCTTGTACTGTGTTACCACGATCGTCACTATGTTTGCACTTTGCATCCCATAAAGGGTTATGGCTATTGAAATTGCCGCAGATAATTGCACTTGGGCTGAACATGGAAATAATATTGTCGAGTTCTGTTTTGGATATTTTCCTCATACTTCCGGGAGGGTATATGTTTATAATGTGGATTGGTTTGTTTTCGTGGTATATTTGAATAGCTTGCCATTCAAGTAAGTCATTTACGTTATTCGAGCTCATATACAGGCGTATGATGTTTTCCTTGACAAGGATAAGATTTCCACCCAGTCGGTCTTGTAACCTATCACATCGGTTATGTTTTATAGCCAGGGATATTGAATTTGTTTGTTGGGGTTATTTCCTGGTTTGAGGAAGGTTTACTGAATACAAATAACCCCTGGGTTAGTTTCAGAGGTAAGTACTTTAAGGTTGTCTCCGTTTTTTTTGTTTTTTTTTTTGTTTATTTTTTTAATGCCACGGGCATTCCATTGTAGGATTTTGAAGTGATTTTGATTGAATTTATTGATCGAAATTTGGAGCCATACGGTTGATCATTGTTGGGGCTGTAATTATATCGACGTATTTAGTCGTTCTGATAATTTGGTTGGAATAGATGCCTTCTGGGCAAACTTTGGGTTCATTTCCCATTCAATTATTTCTTTTGGGTGTGAATTTCCAATTTAGAAAGTCATGTGCGATATTGGATATTATGTCAGTTTTGGTTCTATTGGTTGATTGTGAACGGAGTTGGTCACTATATTTATAAAACCAGAATATTCCAGTTTACTCATGATAATTTGGTCGGTTTGTCCGGTTCGGTTTCTTGTGCATGATTTTCTAGTTCACTATGCGATGCCTTTGTGTCCTTAGAATTAAAGCTTGGTAGCACGCTTTCTTTGGTGAGTTTTTGTCTGCCTGGCTTGTTTGACAGCTTCGGCGTAGCTTACTTCTTTATCTGCCTTTATAAACTCGATTGTTTTGGCTCTTGTGTATGCGCTGCACCCTTTATATCCTGCTGAGTGGTTTTGTTTACAGGTGGTTTTTGTTTCCCGTACAATTTTGATATTCGTGTTTTTCTGAACATTTAGGACAAACTATGTCGGATTTAAAAAAACTTTCTTTGTGTGACCAAATTTTTGTCTCTGGTAGTAACGTCTAGGCGCTTCATAGAAAGGGCTTCACAATAATGTTGTGCAGTGACAGCTGAACTGTTTCTGGTAATTTTAATCCTTTAATGACAAGCATTACACTTGTTGTTAGTGTATTTCCCTTGTTGTTAGTGTATTTCCCTTACTAAGACGTTTTGCATACAGGATATTTTGATTTTTGAGGTTATTCATCAGCTCTTCCATTTTGGTATTTAGGTCAATGCCATATATTACACCTTTACATTGTGTTCTACGAGGTGTATATGGTTTAATATTTACTGGTTTGTCTACTAGAAGGTCAACCTGTAGAAGTTTCTGGAACTGCGTTTCGGATCTGCAACGGATTTTAATGTCACTGCCAGGTAGTTCCGTAACGGCTGTGGACATGCCCAGCTTTCTTTTTCAGGTCTTGGGCCAGTTTCTGTTTAGGGAATTGGGTAGCCCATATATTCACTAAACTGTGAATAATTGCTATAGAGCTAGCAATGTTTGTTGGAGGGGTTTGGGCGAAACGCTTCGGTGACCTGTTCAGTTCAGGGATATCAGTCGCCTTGCGTTTGGCCATGTTAGATGAGGGGGGGGGGGGGATATGTCGAAAGTTTGATAGGTTGAAGCTTCTTAAACTGAAAAAGGAAAGGAGTAATGAAACGATTGTACTTAGCTGTTTTGCTTCTTTCTTTCTTCTTATGGGAGTGTAAGGGTTTAGGTTTCTTGTTCCCCTTTCTTCTTTTGTTGCCTGTCTTTCCTTAGTTGCCTGTAGGAAGCTCAGTATAGTTCAGTCCCTGGGGTTACCTGAATTTCCCGCCTTTAATATAATATATATAATAAATAATAATAAAAGCAGTTTCCTACTATATATCTTTGTGGTCTATAACATGTATAGATCTTCAAATGAAACAAACCAATTTATTAGAAAGTTACAGTAATATAAACATGGCCGATTCATGTAGCATGCACACATGACATGGCACCTTCTACCAGTTCATGGTGAGAAATATACAGAGACTGTGTCCAACAACAAGTTAAAACTGATAGGTAACAAGTTATCCTTACTTGGTATTTCAATTTTAGCTGTGTAATTAAAGTCGCAAAATAGTAATAATCCACTTAGCAATGTTTCACTACAACAACAACCACATCATACTGGTATTTACATTGCTCATGTGTTTGATATTTTATGCATCCACTATTAACTATTGAATCCCAGAAATATCAGCATGTTTACTACATGTATTAAGCAACATATGAACACGAAGACAGTTATGTCAGAGAAAGACATATTTTTGTCTGAATAGTGAAGTATTATATTTTTTCTTAGAATTTTCAATAATCTTCATATACTATACTATCAGACTAAGCGCAAGACCAAGTAATATAACGGGTAGCGGTATATCAATTGTCCGTGCCCTACTTGGTTTTTCGTGTGTGCACTTATGGTCTCAGCACATTAGGCAAGGGTCATGAAATCAACCCAGGCGTCACAAGTTACACGACTAGATTATCATAAAACTGACAAAAAAAAGTTAAAAATAAATAAATAAATAAAATAAATTCAGTGCCCCGAGCTTAGGAGTCGTGATTCTACAATGGGGGCCTGAATTTAAAAATTGTGGTCCCCACTTTAATATGTCCGTCAAAAATGAGCGATTTTAGCGAAATATTTTTCAAAATGCATGGAAGCCTCTTGTTCTTGCTTTTGTATCGTATTGCATTTGCCATTTTCAAACATCACCGTAAAATAAATTGTGTTGTAATGTTTATCATATTACATAGATTTTGAAAGTATTACAATGACTTGTCCACCTGTTTACCTTCCTTTATTGCAGAACATAATAAATAAGTAAACATGACAGGGCTAGCCTAATTATATTGTACCCAGCATGACATAACCTGTACATGCGTTCACGTCGGCAACACAGCAGGTGTGACAGACAACGGCAACTCAAGTATGCCATATCCAGATTGGTTGCTCTTGAATACACGTGTTTTCGCCACTCCAACAATTCTTGTGTCGCTCTGTTAAGTTATATACTTACCTTGTGACGCTACTTTTTTCAGTTTGTAAAACTTGAAATGTTTTCATGTTAAAACTTAAATCATCATGTTCAAAGACTGTTAAATATTGACAAGGCTTTTTAATTGAACTAATGTTACTTTGTAACAGACGGGCTGATATCGGATAAATGTAGCCAATATGATATTGGTTGTTATAGATGTGTGGGTAGATATCCAAATTTGTTGCTCTTGAATAAATGTATATCCCAATTCCAACCACTCCTGTGTTGTTCAGTTTCAGAGAAGACATCAAGGCCGTTAAGTACATGTAATGTTTTTATATTATAGTGAAGTACATCCTTTTCCATAACCGCAAATATCAGCTACTTGGTATTTGGATATAACCTTGATGTATTCCAGTGTATTTGGGGCTGGTGCTTCGAATCTGCTGTTTAACTTTTTTGTCTGAGTAACTTTCTGAGATATAGTCAGAACACTTCATTTTTTGCATCATCATTTCGACCAAATTATTTTTAGCCTAATAAATAATCTTTTCTAGAGGTGTGATCTCCGATCAACAATTGTTTTGCTAGAAATGTTTATAAATGACATCACCGTATTTGAAAAATTTATCATTTTTAAAGCCGATGGACAACTATAACTATATATTGACCCAGAAGACTCTCAAGAATGCTGTCACTGTGAGTTCAAGTCCAGCTCATGCGGGCTTCCTCTCCAGCCGTACGTGGGAAGGTCTTTCAGCAGCCTGTGGATGGTCGTGGGTTTCCCTTGGGCTCTGCCCGGTTTCCTTATACCATGATGCTGGCCGCCGTCGTATAAGTGAAATATTCTTGGACACGGCGTAAAACACCATTCAAATAAACAAATAAACTATATGTTGTTTCGAAAGATTATTCCAGAGTGAGGAAGTATCAAGTACCAAATGCTTTAAAAATGACAATAAATTAACACTTTGACAGCGAGTTGATATGCCGTGACAGGGAAGGTCAAAGACGGTGCGCATGCATGCGTAGTGCACGTAAACAATAGCTTCACACGTTGAATGTCGTTGTTGTGATAGTAGTGAGCAGGACACAAAAGGTAGATATCACGGAATTACCACTCGTATACACCACCGAATGGGATAAAACTTGCCCTTATAATTCACTTTACATTTGTCCATGAAATGTGATTTTGCCACTTATTTTCGTTCCCCGGCTTGATAATCGGAAGGCTCTGTTAACTGCAATACAGGGGTTTTACTATAGACATCTTCTCGGTCGTGAACTAGACCTTATCTCATTTGAAAGTTCACAACAGATTTCTTGGCTACTTCTTAGTGGTGTAGTGGTGGTAGTGGGGTGTGGAGAATGACTTTTTGGACGTTCAACAAAGCTTTGCTGTGACCGACTGTGAACTGTTTAAGGTGGCAGTGATCCAGCGGATGACCGACATCATGGGTCTACTCGCAGACTAACCGGTATTTTAGAGGTCAACTGAGTGTATGTGCGGTCAACTAAAACTTCACCTTTGCGAGAGCCATATATACAGGTATAAAGTTCGTCATCGGTCTACCACACGTTCAGTAGCAGAGATACGTGACCAGAAGTGGAAACTCCACGGAGAGTACATGACTTCCGAAGTATAACTTCGGAAGTCCGCATCTTCTCTCGTCTGCATTGGGTAGGCAACATTTATTACTACACTTTTATTATACCAACACTATACTCATCAAAATATGTACAAAAATGCACGTCCACAATGGCGTGTAAGTGTGTGTAAGACACGTTGTGGATGTATTACACAAATCACACAATTTGTATACTGTTGATGTACACAAATTACAGTTTGCCTACTGCTGGCGTAGACAAATTATATAATTTATGTGCAGATGATGTACACAAGTTACACAATTTGAGTATTTTTGAGTAATTTGAGTACTAGTATTATAGCGAGTATAATGTAGCATGGAAAGCAATTTAATCGTAACTATATGGTTATACAACGTTATACACTTCATCTGTGTTGTATATTTCTACATTTTTGTGTCTAAAGAGGCTCCACCCAAAGATGAAGATTGCCTTCGCGACTTACTCCAAGTCTCCGGATATCAACTATGGTCCCAATGTCCGTGACGACCTGCTGGCGTCAGCTCTCAGGCGTCAGGGTATAGCGGTGGACGGCGCACCGTGGGACGACTCGACCGTTGACTGGAGCAAGTTCGATGGCGTGGTGCTACGCACTACCTGGAATTACCATTTGCGATTGCATGATTTCATTAAGTGGATGAATGCACTGAAGTTGTTGGGCGTGAAAGTTTTCAACGCACCTGAAGTCGTAGCTTGGAACTGTAGCAAGAAGTACCTGTTGGAGTTACAGCAGAAGGGTGTTGCGATTCCTGCCACTCGTTTAGTTTCCCGTCGTACCGAACCTGTTCCACGGTTCAGCGATATTATGAAAAGATTCTCGGTCGACGCGTCTCGCTCCGTGGTTATCAAACCGTGCGTTTCTCTCTGTGCTTACGAAACGCATCTTGTTCCTTTCAAAGATGCTGATAAGTTTCAAGCGAAATTTGAGCAGATGGTTAGAGAAAGGGATGTTCTGCTGCAAGAGTTTGTGCCCGAAATAAAAACATCTGGCGAATGGGGACTTGTGTACTTAAACAAAGTGTATTCTCATGCTGTTCTAAAGCTAGCCAAAACGGGTGATTTCAGAGTCCAGCACTTTCACGGTGGGACTGTAAGACATGGAACACCATCACGCGCAGTCCGTGATTTTTGTGACAATGTCATGTCCAGGCTGCCAGACGACCTCTTGTACGCGCGCGTTGACGTCATACAGAGAGACGACGGGACCGTCCTCCTCATGGAGGTGGAGCTGATAGAACCCACTTTGTTCTTTGATGCGGATTCAAGCGGGCATAGCGCAACCGTTTTGGCAGATGAGATAGCACACAGACTATATCAATAGACATCTGTCAGCGGTCAGTGGGTTCGTCTTTTCGAAATTGGTGATCATCCCCTCACATCTTCATAGTTTTGTTATGTATATCAATAGACTTGGTATACCCAATCCGGGAATAATATGGATTATGGTATATTAAGTTATAAGAAAAACAATATATATAAAAAAAAATAGTGTATTTAGATCTGTGGTACTGGTGTTAGTGTGAACACAGAGCTCACGAAACATAGATGTATGTACTAAGCATAATATTAACAGAGGAAATCATCAAGTAAAACGAAAGTTTCCAGGCGATTACTTCAAACCTGGCCTTGGATAGAGAGGATGTATGTTTCCCCAGTGTTGCTTTTTGCGGGGTCTTGGTGTAGCCTATTTATATCTTGTCCAGGTACGTGGCAATGTCGGACAGCAACCTACGGATGGTCGTTGGTTTCCCCCGGGCTCTACCAGTCCTAAACCACTGGCCAGGTATACTTCACAAGACCCGCAGGTAGCTAGGGCCTCCGTGACCGAGGTGGCTAGCTACGACACCATTCAAGCGTTAATTAAACGGAGAATGAGTCACAGACCAGAAGTAATAATGGTATGCGTGTGGGTAAAAATGAAGTCATCCGTAATAAGGGAGTCCTGTTTTGCGCGCAGGCGTACTATTATCTTAGGGCTAAATGTTTCCTTTTCTTTATCTTTTAAACTGGCTAAAGTATGCACAACATGGTTCTAACGGAGACCGGAAACAATTTGTGTGCTTTACGTCTTTAATTATATCGTAAATTGAACAGGTTAGGCCTACTATACATGCAGCTCAGCAAGTAAAAACTGATTGTGACAGTTGCCAAACGGCATTTGCCAGTTTGATTCAGTTAGGGTTTTATTCTAGGTTAATATAATACATTGGTGTTAATTGCAATTAGACGTCATGGTGTAGAATTACTGAAGACAGTGAAAGCCGTGTAGAAGATAAATTACTGCGTTGCGCTGAATAAAGCCTATCTATATGACCAGTAACATTATCAACCTAACTTTTTATGTGTGAGTGCATGGATTGAAGAAATTTTGTTGTAGATTCTCATTCCTTCATGCCGTCGTTCCATCACTTCATGCCGTCTTGTTGTCGTTTCATGCCGTCTTGTTGTCGTTTCGTGCCGTCTTGTTGTCGTTTCGTGCCGTCGTTCCATCACTTCATGCCGTCTTGTTGTCGTTTCGTGCCGTCGTTCCATCACTTCGTGCCATCTTGCTATCACTTCGTGCCATGGTCCCATTGTTTCTTGCCATCTTACTATCGCTTCGTGCCATGAACCCATTGCTTCATGCCAACTTACTATCGCTTCGTGCCGTGATCCCATTGCTTCATGCCATCTTATTATCGCTTCGTACCATTGCTTCGTGCCATCCTGCTATCGCTTCATGCGATGGTTCCATTGCTGTCGCTTTGTGCCCTCGTCCCGTGTCATCGTATCATCCTCCCATCGCTTCTTGTCTTCGTCCAATATCACTTCGTTTCATGATACTGTTTCATGGAAAATGTCGTGCTTTTCCCCCGGGGCTATGCCCGGTTTCCTCCCACCATAATGCTTGTCGCCGATGTATAAGTGAAATATTCTTGAGTATGGCGTAAAACCCGAATCAAATGAAAAAATAAATTCAGGCATGATTATAAGCACATGCTGTGCTAGAATTGTCACTAATCAAATTATGAGGATACGTCAGAGGTGTCAACCCAAACTGGATAAATTGCTCCTTACTGTCCAGCTTGGGGTTTGTGTTAACACGTGAGATGTAATACACGGGCCGTGATGACGTTAATTTTCACCATTTCAGCATATCTCAAGTCAATGTTCTAGAACCGAAGCGACCTGTCATGCGTGGCTGCTCTACTTAATTTGAATAACTGTTCTACTTAATTTTGACAGCCTGCGCTTGCTAAACCGCTGACTAGGCCCTTCTGGATGTATTTATCTATTTATTTATTTCTTTCTTTTATTGGTGTTTTACGCCGTACTCCAGAATATTTCATTTATCCGACGGCGGTCAGCATTATGGTGGGAGGAAACCGGGTAGAGCCCGGGGGAAACCCACGACCATCTGCAGGTTGCTGACAGACCTTCCCATTTATGGCCGGAGACGAAGACAGCATGAGCTGGAGCTAGACTTGAACTCACAGCGACCGTATTGGTGCCCTTCTGGATGTAACAGCCAGCCTTACTTTACATGTGTGGAATTAAATTAAACCTGTTGGCTTTGATATGAGTCGTTTTGTATGATACGATGCCCTTTTGTCTAAATTGAAATGTAAATAGATCACCGATTACTTTTTCTAAGATTGAAACGTCTGAGTATTTGCCAAGAGAAAGAAAAGCTGCCGCAGAGGTAGCGTGCTCTGGCCATGCTTCATACTCAGATGAACAGAAAGGAGGCTGTGAGAATGTACTCGTAGCATCATGCGGAATTCAAGGATCAGTTCGTTAACCAACCGGTATTGTGTCATTAAGTGAAATTCTAGGAAATTTTTCTTTACCGAAAAAAGCATTACAGCTCCGGGTGAAATGCAAGGAATTGTTGCTGGACCGACAGACGTTGTATCACTATAGCACAAGGTGAAACGCAAGGAATTGCTGGCTGACTGACAGGTGTGTCATTAGAGTACAAGGTAAAATTCAACGAATTGCTGGCTGACCGACAGGCGTGTCATTAGAGTACAAGGTAAAATTCAACGTATTGCTGACTGACCGACAGACGTGTCATCAGAGTACAAGGTAAAATTCAACGAATTGCTGGCTGACCGAAAGACGTTGTATCATTAAAGCTCCGGGTCAAATTCAAGCTATCTGACCAGTAACTCTCTCTACTGCGAGTCTTTTATATCTATACTTCGTTAACAGACAGGCGTATCATTCAGTGAAATTCAAGAAATTCTTTCTTTACCAAAGCACATTGTTTTAGAGCACACGGTGAAATGGAAGGAATTTTTGCTTGATCGACAAACGTGTCATTAGACACCCGGGTCAAATTCACGGAATGTACTGAATGACCGACATAGTTTGTATCATTCGAGTACAATGTGAAATTAAAGGTATTGTCCGTTGACTGACAGATGTTGTATTATTAGAGCACATGGTGAAATTCAAGGAATTATCAAATACTTTACCGATCGATAGATCATTAAACTGGCTGGAGGACTGATTGTCGTATCTAAAAAAAATTTTTCGACAGGAGTCGTGTTGAAACTTATGAACGTAACTGTTGGAAGACCGATTTATATATTCTGGTCAAGTGTCGGAATATGAACAGTGTTCACTCAATTTCCCGGCAGAATTTCTTTTACTTCTGACAGAATTTCGCTAACCGCCTACCTCAGCAGGGTTAAGAGGATTGTCCCCATTTCCCTTGTTTTTGCTAAGCTGTTACTAATACCCGGATTAACGGAAGGTGTGGAACCGTAGGCGTTAGCGGAATACGCCCTCTTTTTACCTTATTGCCCTTAAGGCATGTTGCTATAGGGGTTTCATGTTGCTACTGTTTAAACATGAAGTTAGAATAAAAACCTGACTGAAAAAACTGATAAGGGGCCTTTACTTCACCTGTTACTTGTGACTATCACACTATCATCACTTCGAAAAGAATATTTCGAAACCCACAGGTGTTGTCGTACACACTGTCAAGATGCGCACGACATCTTCATTTTTATCCAAATGTTTGTTTTAATTCCTATTTCCACTGATGCGGGACTTATTTCTTTCATGTTTTACCATTCTGATATGACATGCATTTCTGTGTAATCAACTCTTCTTGTGCAAGTGAGACATTTCTGAAGTGTTGTGTGAAGTATGCCCTGTTGACAAGGGATCAGAAACCATATTATCAAAACACCTGAAGACTTTTCCTAAGAATTCAACAGAGCTACAATTAAAATGTTTCACTCTAGGAAGTTAAACATTTGTGCACCGATTTCTTTACATCAGAATAATGTATCAACCACAATTTGAGTTCTTTCATGTTCTGAATTTGGCTTTTTAAGCACTTGCAATTCAAGACTCACACCTAAAGTGGCCTATTAATTAATACTATATTACTATATATATATATATATATATATATATACCCACGACCTTCCGCAGGTTGATGCTAAACCATTCATTAATAGGATCAACAAACGTACTGGTTGACCAAAGGAAGAATGACCCCTAATCACTGGGCTAATCCGCTGCAGGGTTTCAACTTATGCAAACCCTCCTGTGATCCGGAAGTACAATGAAGTGAAGAAAGAAACAGAGATAGGTTACACGACTACACCTAGTGTCAGCTTGTGATATCGGGTGATATTTCGATCAATTAAAAAGCTGGGTACGACTTAACTGAAGTTGAATATGACTGGACAGAGGTTGGGTACGATTTAGTCATATAGAGTACCAGTTTTCATGAGAACGAGTTGCCCTGATTTACTCCATCAGATTAGGTTATATGATGTTGTTAATATAGAAACTAATTTGTATCTTAATTACGTTTTGATTACAACTGTTTATACATATCCAACGTCTTGAAAGTCGGTGGTTCTCCTCAACATTCACATCCAAGATCGATGAGGTCGCATGTTCGAATCCAGCTCTTCCTGCTTCGACAGTGGATTTGTCAGGAAATTTGTCAAGTACCTGACAATGGTCGGTGGTTTATTCCGGGTCCGCTGGTTTCTTCTGTCTTGAATCCGTAAAACTGATCGCCACCAGTTACATGTATTAAAGTGAAAAATTCTTGTCGACGCCCTAATCACGTGCAGATAATTGCGTATAGTTTGTCTTTACTCTTTACTTTCAATTCTCTATCAATATTGAAGTTTTGAATCATGTCTCAAATTTAATTCTCAATTACAGAGAAAGAGGAATTAAAGTTGACACCACAATGTTTGACTTCTGTAAAAATAAATACTTCTATATTTCTTTATTTATTTATTTGAATTTCCCGGGGGAACCCACAACCATCCGTAGGTTGCTGAAAGACCTTTCTGTAAAACTGAGGATAAGATTACGGAATTTAGGACTAGCATACATCAACGTACAAACGGGGAAAAGAGGCTTTGTCGCGCGCTTTCCAGCATCACGTTATATCTGCAACCTACAGTCTGTCGCACACTGGGAACGGATCGCGGACGAATGGCTAGTTATCGGATGGTCGCTTTTTGCAAGATGCGGTTCATATTCAACCTTGGACAGGGAAACTGTGGATTGCTCTACCCGCAATGTTCTTGAGACCCTGGTTACAATTTTCTGGTAGCACTTTTCCAGTTGCGTACGTTACATCATCTGTCTTTCTCTGCCCACAGAAACAGCAAAGCCCTTGCCCAAATGAAGATTGGCTTAGTGACGTACTTCCAATCCCCCGAGATCAGTAGTGATCCAAATATTCGCGATGACCTGTTAGAGAATTAGGGATCGCGGAGTGGCGGCAGTGAGAGTGCTATAGGATGACCCGGATGTAGACTGAACTCAATTCAGTGGTCTGGTCATGCGCACGGCCTGGAACTATTACGTTCTACCGGTCGAGTTTCATGTGAGGCTGAATTGGATTGAGTCACTGAGGGTGAGGCTGTTCAACACAGTAAGAGACCATCGAGTGGAACTTGGATAAAAGGCACCGGTTGGGCTTACAACAACAACACGGTATTGCGATCCCCAACATTCTCCTTATTCGTCGTCACACTTTGCCATTTCCTCGTTTTGAAGGACCTCATTGGACAGCTGTAGTGTGCCATCTCCCAGGCGATAGTAATTACCAAACTTATCTCATTCGTTTCTCGGATGGTTAAAAACTTCAGCCAAAATTTCAGCAAATGATCCTAGACATGGGTGTTCTGTTGGAAGACTACATCGCCGAGATCAAAACGTCCGCCGAATTGGTCCTTTTATACTATTCTACAGGAAATATGCATACGCCGTCCGAAAACTGTCCAAAACTGGAGATTTCCGAATTCAGCACTTTTTTGGCTTCAGAACCGAGTCACGCTGTCCGCGACTTCTGTGTCTCGGTCATGTCCACACTACCACAGATGCGACAGAGAATCGATTCGTAACATCAATAGAGTCTTAAGCTATGTTTTAATGCACGTTCTAAAACTGTTTCAAGCAAGTTAAGATACAATCAAAACCCTTAAAAAACAATGCCTAGACAGGTGGGATTGTAGACTATATGAAGAAACTGTCAGCTCTCCACAAATTAATCGTGCTACGCATTCATTGAATACCCCTTCTCTCGAGGCGACAATTTCTGATGGCCATATAGCATGTATATCTTTATATTATTTCACCACAGTGCGTAACAGCTTTTTAACCAGCCTACACTCAAAAAGTTAATCTGCTAAATTCAACTCAAAGTCTGTTGTCTGAGTGATGCTAGAATGTATTCTGTTTTTATGACACAACATTGTGTCACATTCAACTTAAATTTCCTGTTAGTCTAGTAGAATGGTTATGTTGAATTAATAGAATATGTGTGTAATATTTAACAGAATAATCTGCTGCAATAACAGAATACATTCTAGCATCACTCGGATAACAGACTTTCTGTTAAATTCAACAGATTAACTTTTAGAGTGTAAAAAAAATATGGTTTTGTGGGGAATAAAGAAAATTATCGTAAAAAAAGCATTTCTGGGACATATTTATTATTTCACTTTACCGAATAACGTTAACTGTAAATTTACCAGCATAGCGGCAGGCCTACCAGCTTATAATGGCCCGAAAATTGACCTTTCAGATCGAGCTTTGACAGCTAACACCGCTGCAGTCACTAATACAGGCTATTTATTTTCAGGACTGACAGCCGGGGCCTTAGGAAGACTGTTTAAGTAATTCATTTTTTACAATTTCATATTTATTTATTTGACTGGTGTTTTAGGCCGCACTCAAGAATATTTAACTTAAGCTATGAGGTGTCCAGCATTACTTTGGAAGATCCCGGGGGTAACCGCAGGTTACTTAAGAGCTTCTCCACGTAGTGCGCGTAAATAGGTAAACAGACCCATCGACTCTTGCAGAACTTCTATTGGTCAGTGGTAGTCACGTGACTGTATGAAATAAAAGGCCCAGAATTTATATGGAAATCGTGGATGATCCTTAACGTTTATGTACGTACAAAAACTATACCTGAGACCACAACTGGCTGCCCTTTGACGAATGGCGATATCAAGAGTCACCAAGATCCCACATGACTTATCGTTCCACCACTTCACTGGTGCATGTGTGAACGAAATCCAACACAAGCGTATTAAAATGCCACATAAAGCTCGGCTGGTTGGACAGGTCTCTTAATTGTTCGCACGGTGGCAGCCTGTTTATTTCACATGGAAACTTCCACTGACCTGCACGAATACTCCTACCCGTAAATGTATTTGGTATCCTCTGATATCTAAGTCATCTGAAGTGTAGACATGTCAAATACTGCATCTTTTAACGGTAATCCAGCTCTAAACTTTCAAATCGAACAATTCGAACCTCCGCAAAATATAGCTCTGGCAAAATATAGATACTGGCTGTTTGAAAATTTATTCCAGCGGGATTCTCCATTGGGAACATACTTTGTGTTTGCTGAGTTTTGCTTTTGCCTTTAAAAGTAAGGAGATTTCGTTGTCAACAGTTTATCTTTCAGACAGGAAGCGCGTACCTTGCCTGAGGATCGAACAATAAACATAGCGGGCGTCATTTTGACCTGTATTCAAAAACTTTCAATGGCTGGATTATTGTTAGAAGAGGTTTTGTCTGTGCAAGTTTTGATATCTTTTAAACTGGGATAACTTGTGGATTCGAAATATGCCAAACATTAGGATGGCCTCGTGCTGTAAAAAATTGTAAAATGTTCTTGCTATAGGCGATATACGGGCACGAGACGGGCTGTCTACGTACTGCGTTAGTATAGCATGACTTGATGTAAAGGTCGAGGTACATGTAACAAGGGAGCTACTAACATCATGCAGCTTATCTCGGCCTATGCGTGGTGTCCAACACTTACTATTCGACGTAAGCGTTGACTTAAGATCCCGACCTTATGCCCAGCTTAAACTGTTGAGTTCAGCCCGGAGATTAAGACCTGACTCAACTCAACTCGACACTTGTGTCGTTTCCTTAGCGCTCGTGCATGCTAAGTAACGCTCGTGCATGTGACTCAACTTACGTTGTACGTTTTGAGCTCGCGCCAATGTCTAACTTGAGATGGCATCAGCAAACAAGGTCTGAAACCGACAAATCCGACTCTTAGGCATTTCTAGAATAAACGTAAGAAATGATTAAGGTCAAGATCTTATGATTTTGAAATTTTTGAATGAAAAAAACATCAGTTTTTCTAGAGCACATTTGATAAATTGATTGACTGATGATCTCACTTGTCCTAGAGCTTAAAAATGTGTTACTTCAATAGGTGTGGGGTATGACTTCAGACACAAGGAGAAAGAGAACAACACAAAAACGCACGCCTGTCACTCTCTTTGTTAATAAATCCACCAGGCACAAGTCCATTCATCCCGAAAGTTCAAAATGTACATAATTATATAAGTGCATATATTTTTTGGATACAGAATCCATAAAAAAAAAACCATACAAAAAAAGACCGTTGATCTGTTAATAACGACTGTTTTGACAGGTGGGCGCAAGAGGATTACCTCTGTGTCGGTATCTCTTTGATTCTGGCTAACAAAAA
Organism: Liolophura sinensis; assembly: GCF_032854445.1. Classification (NCBI taxonomy): domain Eukaryota; kingdom Metazoa; phylum Mollusca; class Polyplacophora; order Chitonida; family Chitonidae; genus Liolophura; species Liolophura sinensis. The sequence goes on from NC_088307.1 coordinate 7,382,578, forward strand.
CACAGGTAAGTTATCTTACACACCTTCCCGTTTCTGCGCTCAACGTTTTCCCACCTGTATTTGATTGATCCGTACCCGTGTATCGCAACCGTTTCAGTTTGAACTGCCAGAGAAAACAGCGAAGTCATGTCCTAACAAATTCGTCCAGTTGACTTGAACTGCTTATGATAACAGAAAACATGCTGAGGTTGATGACAAAAGCCATATTTAAAGAAGGCCTATTGTCTAGCACAATCCAGACCGCCACAGTTGGGGATTAGAAAATGGTAAGTACGGGTATATATATATATATATATATATAGATATGTATGTATATATGTTTTGTGTTTGTGGATTATTTCCCTGACACTAAACACCTCGGCAACGGAAGCCTCGAAAAACTTAAGAGTCGAATTGAATAAATCCAAACGAGCAGTGCCATGAGTGGTATTCAGTGAAACGTAAGTGGTGACATACAACAGTGTTATAATCGCCATGTGGTGAAAACTTAAGGGCGATAATCGGTAACTAGTGAACCATACGCGATGAAATTGAGGAATAATATAATGGATATCTGAGAAAACACAAGCGGTGGAATACTTCAGCGCGATAATAGGTATCTGGTGAAATGTAAGCGGTGAAATTCAAGAGTGAAATAATCTGTATCTGGTGAATCAAAGGCGGTGAAATTCAACAACGCAATAATTGGTATATGGTGAAACGTAAGCTGTTAAATAGAGGAACGTGATGATTGACATCTGGTGAAATGTAAGCGGTGTGTTAAATTGTATATGGTCACACATAAACGGTGAAATACAGCAGTGTGGTGATAGACATCTGGTGAAATGAAATGAATAATGGTGAAATACAGTAGTGTGATGACATACATCTGGTGAAGTGAAATGAATAATGGTGAAATACAGTAGTGTGATGATAGACATCTGGTGAAATGAAATGAATAATGGTGAAATACAGTAGTGTGATGATAGTAGTTTTGAAGTGAAATGAATAATGATGAAATACAGCAGTGTAATGACAGACATCTGGTGAAGTGAAAGGAATAATGGTGAAATACAGCAGTGTGATGACAGACATCTGGTGAAATGAAAGGAATAATGGTGAAATACAGCAGTGTAATGACAGACATCTGGTGAAGTGAAAGGAATAATGGTGAAATACAGCAGTGTCATGACAGACATCTGGTGAAGGGAAAGGAATAATGGTGAAATACAGCAGTGTGATGACAGACATCTGGTGAAGTGAAAGGAATAATGGTGAAAAACAGCAGTGTGATGATTGGGATTGGGCCGATTCTTCAAACAATTTTTGACTTCAGCATTCAAAAAGTAGTAGGTCAGACTTCCTATAGGTGTTGCAAAATTATCTCCTGAGATTAAAAAAGAAGGGTTCTAATTACGTTCCACATTTTGGTCTGCATCAAAACTGGCGTAGTGGAATTGGTAAAATGTGGATACTTGACGGCTATTCTTTTTATCTCACCCTTGTTTAATCTAAATGTTTAGGATAACATTTCAAGGAAAGAAAAGGTTGAAGTAAAAATCCGTTTCTGAAAATACCTTTACTTTTCTTTATCGATTGGAGAGCTCCGTGGCCGAATGGTTAGCGTGCGAGCGCAGCATCGTGACCAAATGGACTATCACCAATGTGGTAGCAATTCAATCAGTCAACAAATGAATAACTCAATCAATTGTAGGCAAGTAATCAGTCAATCAATCAAGCAACCAAGCAGCCAACCAATCAACAAACCAAACAATGAATGAATGAACCCAACAATATATCGATCGATCAACCATTCAATCAACCAACCAGTCAATTGATCAGTCAGTCAATCAATCATATCTTTGTTTTTGTCTCCTTTTCTCAGGCATTTGTCGGTGTTTTACTCGTCCTCGTGTCCGCCGCACTCCAGTCGACAGACGCACAGAGTGAGTTTGTGAAAGCACAGTTTTGCATTGGGCAGTCTCATAAAACCAGTTTTTACATAGGCCTGTCAGTAATGGCAGTGGAAAGGGACAGTTTTGACACAGGCCTGTCAGTAAAAATGCCAGTGAAATATGGACAGATTTGACACGGGCCTGTCATTAATGGCGGTGGAATATGGATAGTTTTGACACAGGCCTGTCAGTAATGGCAGTGGAATATGGACAGTTTTGACACAGCCCTGTCAGTAATGGCAGTGGAATATGGACAGTTTTGACACAGCCCTGTCAGTAATGGCAGTGGAATATGGACAGTTTTGACACAGGCCTGTCCGTAATGAACTCTTATTATTGTGCCGTATGATGTAAATAGGTCAAAAACTTCTGGGTCATGAACTTCTTACATGATGATTGGACTTTCAGTTTTGACTTACGTAAAAAAACGTTTATATGGAATTGACACTTTGCCAGTCAGCACAAGGGTGCAAGTGTAACACTACCGTCAGTCAGCACAAAGGTATAAGTGTAACGCTTCAGTCAGTCAGCACAAAGGTGTAAGTTTAAGTCGCTTGTGTATACGCAAAATGAGGCAGTATGATGTTATCTGTAGAGAACGCAATAGCGGTGATATTATTAAGATATATGAAGCAAAAATATACCTTCTGAGCCATGAATTCTCATCACAATCGTAAACAGACCTATAAGTTTTAAATAATTTTGTACTTTGCAGTCACATGCTCGGAACAATTCGGCAAAGAGGAAGACCCTAATGATTGCTACAGTTTCTACCAATGTACCTTCTGGTACCCGAGCGCTCAACCAGAGAAATGTCCCAGCGGTTACGGGTTTGATTCCGACACGCGCCAGTGTGAAGTAGGCGCATGCGCAACGGGCACCACGGAGGCAGCACGTAAGCTATACATGTACATACATGTTCGTTGCTTCTCTGCTTTCGTTACTTTTTTTAACTTTCATTTCTGAAAAGTAAACAGTTAAATTTCACATAGCGATTACACCTGAGTGATTACAGAAATAATCATGTTTGGAAAACCGAGTAAATTAACGGCATGTGCTAAATCAGTGGAAGGATGGGAGAAGAGGCTATGCATGCCTAGATTTATACAGCCATTGCACTATTCACATTCTATGTCGCATAATAGTCATCTCAAAACGATGTAGTAAAAGACTTACAGCACAGAGAGTAAAACCAGAGCAGGGCATTGTGAACGTTGGTCACACGTTATCGGTTAAATACAGCCCCTTGTCTTATTTATTTATTTGATTGGTATTTTACGCCGTGCTAAATAACATTTCACTTATGCGACGGCGACCACCATCATGGTGGGATGAAAAAAGGACAGAGCCCAGGGGAAACCCACGACCATCCGCAGGTTACTGCAGATCTTCCAACGCACGCAGCCTCTTGTCAGTTTTTTCCCGGCTGTTCATGTATATGCTTGAAAAGTATCGACATACACACCCCTTAACTCCACCAAGCTATAGGTTTTTGGGAACGAAAGAGGGTTTCGGGGCATTCATATCTGTGGTGGTTGTGTTTAATCACTTACATGTGATGTCAGTTCGTCAACCAATAATATGCCACGGGCTAGTCTTAGTCCAGCGAAATTACATGTCATTTAAAATTAAAAGTTCGGTATATGATTTTAAAGTGAGTAGGTTACAAAGTTGATTTTTTTTATATTTTTTATTTCTTATTTTTTTTTTTTTGTCAACTTTGAAATTTGCCCCCTAAACCTATTTGCACTCTGTAATTTCCGTTGCCCGGGATTTTATGAGGTCTCAAGTAGACATATGAGTTCGTTAGTCATATATTCAACGGTGGAGAATAGTGATAGACGTGCCAAAAACCAAAAAAGAAAAGTATAAGAATGATATAAGTTATGCGGCGATAGCCATATACCCTCATATGCCCTCAAACACCACAAAAACATTTTATTAATGTAGGCCTATAACTGTCACCAAGTCTCTTTATACGGTTTAAAAAATAAATGTACGGTGAGGAAATGTGTATTGACCGGTAGCATTCTTTCTTGTGGAGCTTGGAGTATGTCCCACTGGTATAGGACTACTGCATTTTATAAAAAGTGAAATACCTGTATATGAAAAAAAAACCCTTGGTATGCAGAAAAGACATTTCGACTAAATTAATTTTATTTGACAATGTCTTTAAAACCAGTATTTCAAACGATCAGCCCCGTGCCTTCGGCTCAGCTGCCATGTTTATACATGTACCTAGTTTTGTTAAACACCACATGGTCTCGCTCCAAAAATACATAGTATCTCGTTTAAACATATCCTATAATGTTAAAACACTTCATGAAAATTAAATTAACTAACAGTGAACTGTATTTCCAACTACTGAAGAACCTATCTCTGGTTACATATGATAGATTGCAAAGACCTTATCAGTACTGAAAGCCTTTATTGTAAACCGTAGTGTATGTCATATACGGTCGGTTGATGGACCGAGTTTTCGTCAGCGTACGCGTTTATTTCAAACAGCCTGAGGCAACTCGTTGGTGAAAATTAAATTTCTAAAATTATGGTTACGTAAAAGAAAATCACTCAGTGTAAAGGAATGTCACTGGTTTAATGACATTTTATGATTAGTAAAGCGAGTCATGCCGTGCCAAAATCCATATTTAGTCCCTTTAATAACTTATTTTTATGACCAATATTTAAGTAGGTTTAAGTATATGGATAGACAAAACAGGGCATAGTCCAGGGAAGAAAATACCATCTTTCCATGAAAAAACCCGGCAAACCAGATAAAGACTATATTATAGACAGTAAAATCAGAGCCACGACGACAGTGTGACAGACGTACAGCACAGAGAGTAAAATCACAGACAATCATTATCTTCTTTTCTCTTTCAGTTGAAATATGTCAAAGCGGAGACTTTTTTGTCTCCAGAGGTGATCCAAACGACTGCTTTTCATACTACTTCTGCTATTTTGGCATTCAAGACCATCTTCAATGCCCCGCTAATACAGCCTTCAATTTACAAAGGAAAAATTGTGACGTCGCAAGCTACGAAGCTTGTGCTGCACAATTAACAACACCAGAGCCTACAACACCAGGGCACACAACACCAGAGCCCACAACACCAGAGCCTACAACACCAGAGCCCACAACACCAGAGCCTACAACAACAGAGCCTACAACACCAAAGCCTACAACACCTGAAGCTACAACACTAGAGCCTACAACACCAGAGCCTACAACACCAGAGCCGACAACACCAGAGCCAACAACACCAGAACCTACAACGCCAGAGCCCACAACGCCAGAGCCTACAACACCAGAGCCTACAACACCAGAGCCTACAACAACACAGCCTACGACACCAGAGCCAACAACACCAAAGCCTACAACGCCAGAGCCCACAACACCAGAGCCCACAACACCAAAGCCTACAACGACAGAACCCACAACACCAACACCTACAACACTAGAGCCAACAACACCAAAGCCTACAACACCAAGCCCTACAACACCAGAGCCCACAACGCCAGAGCCAACAGCACCAGAGCCTACAACACCAGAGCCCACAACACCAGAGCCTACAACACCAGAGCCCACAACACCACAGCCCACAACACCAGAGCCTACGACACCAGAGATCATAACACCAGAACCCACAACAATGAGGCCTACAACACCAGAGCCTACAACACCAGAACCCACAACGCCACAGCCTACAACACCAGAACTTTCAACACCAGAGCCTACAACATCACAGCCCACAACACAAGAACCTACAACACCAGAACCTACAACACCAGAGCCTACAACACCAGAGCCAACAACGCCTTCGCCCACAACACCAGAACCTACAACGCCAGAACCCACAACACCACAGCCTACATCACTACAGCCTACAACACCAGAGCCCTCAACACCTCAGCCCACAACACCAGAGCCTACAACACCAGAGCCTACAACACCAGAGCTTACAACACCTGAGCCCACAACACCAGAGCCTACAACAACACAGCCTACAACACCAAAGCCAACAACACCAAAGCCTACAACGCCAAAGCCGACAACACCAGAGCCGACAACACCCGAGCCGACAACACCAGAGCCTACAATGCCAGAGCCTACAACACCAGAGCCTACAACACCAGAGCCCACTACATCTGAGCCCACAAAACCAGAGCCCACAACACCAGAGCCTACAACGACAAAACCTACAACACCAGAGCCCACTACACCAACACCTGAGGTCACAGAAACCACAGCAGCAGCCCCGCCTCCAGACACAACAGCTTTTCCTACCACCGGATTTCCCATATCATCTACTGATCAACCGACAACCCAAGAGGCAAAAACGCTTGAGGCTACAACACTTGAGCCCACAACACCAGAGCCTACAACACCTGAGCCCACAACACCAGAGCCTACAACACCTGAGCCTACAACTCCAGAGCCAACAACACCTGAGCCCACAACACCAGAGCCTACAACAACACAGCCTACAACACCAGAGCCAACAACACCAAAGCCTACAACGCCAGAGCCGACAACACCAGAGCCTACAACAACAGAGCCTACAACACCAGAGCCTACAACACCTGAGCCCACAACACCAGAGCCTACAACACCTGTGCTTTCAACACCAAAGCCTACAACACCAAAGCCTACAACACCAGAGCCCACAACACCAGACTCTACAACACCAAAACCTACAACACAAGAACCTACAACATCTGAGCCTACAACACCCGAGCCTACAACACCTGAGCCTACAACACCTGAGCCGACAACACCAGAACCTACAACACCTGAGCTTACAACACCACAGCCCACTACACCAGAAGCTACAACACCACAGCCTACAACACCAGAGACAACAACGCCTGAGCTTACAACACCACAGCCCACGACACCAGAAGCTACAACACCAGAGCCTACAACACCAGAACCCACAACACCCGAGCCTAAAACAACAGAGGCTAAAACACCTGAGCCCACAACACCAGAGCCAACAACATCAGTGCCTACAACAACACAACCCACAACATCAGTGCCTACAACACCACAGCCCACAACACCACAGCCTACAACACCTGACACCACAGAAACCACAGCAGCAGCCCCGCCTCCAGACACAACAGCTTTTCCTACCACCGGATTTCCCATATCATCTACTGATCAACCGACAACACAAGAGCCAACAACGCTTGAGCCTACAACACCTGAGCCCACAACATCTAAGCCTACCACACCTGAGCCCAAAACGTCAGAGCCTACAACACCAGAGCCTACAACACCAAGGCCCACAACACAAGAGCCCACATCGCCAGAACCTACAACACCAGAGCACACAACATCAGTGCCTACAACATTAGTGTCTACAACAACACAACCCACAACACCACAACCTACAACACCTGACGTCACAACACCAGAGCCTACAACACCAGAACCGACAACACCACAGCCTACAACTCCTTCGGTCACAGAAACCACAGCAGCAGCCCCTCCTCCGGATATAACAGCTTCTTCTACCACTGAAATACCCATATCATCTACTGATGAACCGACAACACCAGAGGTTACAACTCCTGAGCCCACAACACCAGAGGCTACAACACCAGAACCTACAACAGCTGAACTTACAACACCAGAGCCAACAACGCCTTCGTCCACAACACCAGAACCTACAACACCAGAACATACAACAGCAGATCTCTCAACACCAGTGCCCACGACACCAGAGCCTACAACACAAGAAACTACAACACCTGAGCCTACAACACCAGAGCCTACACCTGAGCCCACAACACCAGAACCTACAACAACACAGCCTACAACACCAGAGCCAACAACACCAAAGCCTACAACGCCAGAGCCTACAACACCAGAGCCCACAACACCACAGCCCACAACACCAGAGCCTACGACACCAGAGATCATAACACCAGAACCCACAATAATGAGGCCTACAACACCAGAGCCTACAACACCAGAACCCACAACGCCACAGCCTACAACACCAGAACTTTCAACACCAGAGCCTACAACATCACAGCCCACAACACAAGAACCTACAACACCAGAACCTACAACACCCGAGCCTACAACACCAGAGCCAACAACGCCTTCGCCCACAACACCAGAACCTACAACGCCAGAACCCACAACACCACAGCCTACATCACTACAGCCTACAACACCAGAGCCCTCAACACCTCAGCCCACAACACCAGAACCTACAACACCAGAGCCTACAACACCAGAGCTTACAACACCTGAGCCCACAACACCAGAGCCTACAACAACACAGCCTACAACACCAAAGCCAACAACACCAAAGCCTACAACGCCAAAGCCGACAACACCAGAGCCGACAACACCCGAGCCGACAACACCAGAGCCTACAATGCCAGAGCCTACAACACCAGAGCCTACAACACCAGAGCCCACTACATCTGAGCCCACAAAACCAGAGCCCACAACACCAGAGCCTACAACGACAAAACCTACAACACCAGAGCCCACTACACCAACACCTGAGGTCACAGAAACCACAGCAGCAGCCCCGCCTCCAGACACAACAGCTTTTCCTACCACCGGATTTCCCATATCATCTACTGATCAACCGACAACCCAAGAGGCAACAACGCTTGAGGCTACAACACTTGAGCCCACAACACCAGAGCCTACAACACCTGAGCCCACAACACCAGAGCCTACAACACCTGAGCCTACAACTCCAGAGCCAACAACACCAGAGCCCACAACACCAGAGCCTACAACAACACAGCCTACAACACCAGAGCCAACAACACCAAAGCCTACAACGCCAGAGCCGACAACACCAGAGCCTACAACAACAGAGCCTACAACACCAGAGCCTACAACACCTGAGCCCACAACACCAGAGCCTACAACACCTGTGCTTTCAACACCAAAGCCTACAACACCAAAGCCTACAACACCAGAGCCCACAACACCAGACTCCACAACACCAAAACCTACAACACAAGAACCTACAACATCTGAGCCTACAACACCTGAGCCTACAACACCTGAGCCTACAACACCTGAGCCGACAACACCAGAACCTACAACACCTGGGCTTACAACACCACAGCCCACTACACCAGAAGCTACAACACCACAGCTTACAACACCAGAGACAACAACGCCTGAGCTTACAACACCACAGCCCACGACACCAGAAGCTACAACACCAGAGCCTACAACACCAGAACCCACAACACCCGAGCCTAAAACAACAGAGGCTAAAACACCTGAGCCCACAACACCAGAGCCAACAACATCAGTGCCTACAACAACACAACCCACAACATCAGTGCCTACAACACCACAGCCCACAACACCACAGCCTACAACACCTGACACCACAGAAACCACAGCAGCAGCCCCGCCTCCAGACACAACAGCTTTTCCTACCACCGGATTTCCCATATCATCTACTGATCAACCGACAACACAAGAGCCAACAACGCTTGAGCCTACAACACCTGAGCCCACAACATCTAAGCCTACCACACCTGAGCCCAAAACGTCAGAGCCTACAACACCAAGGCCCACAACACAAGAGCCCACATCGCCAGAACCTACAACACCAGAGCACACAACATCAGTGCCTACAACATTAGTGTCTACAACAACACAACCCACAACACCACAACCTACAACACCTGACGTCACAACACCAGAGCCTACAACACCAGAACCGACAACACCACAGCCTACAACTCCTTCGGTCACAGAAACCACAGCAGCAGCCCCTCCTCCGGATATAACAGCTTCTTCTACCACTGAAATACCCATATCATCTACTGATGAACCGACAACACCAGAGGTTACAACTCCTGAGCCCACAACACCAGAGGCTACAACACCAGAACCTACAACAGCTGAACTTACAACACCTGAGCCAACAACGCCTTCGCCCACAACACCAGAACATACAACAGCAGATCTCTCAACACCAGTGCCCACGACACCAGAGCCTACAACACAAGAAACTACAACACCTGAGCCTACAACACCAGAGCCTACATCAGAGCCCACAACACCAGAACCTACAACACCAGACCCTACAACACCAGAGGCTACAACACCAGAGCCTACAACACCAAAGCCTTCAACATCAGACGCTACAACAACCCAGGCTACAACACCAGAACCAACCACACTAGAAGCTACAACACAAGAGCCTACAGCAGAGCCCACAACACCAGAACCTACAACACCAGAGCCCACAACACCAGAGCCCACAACACCGGAGCCTACAACAACAGAGCCTACAACACCAAAGCCTACAACACCTGAAGCTACAACACTAGAGCCTACAACACCAGAGCCTACAACACCAAAGCCGACAACACCAGAGCCAACAACACCAGAACCTACAACGCCAGAGCCAACAACACCAGAGCCTACAACACCTGAAGCTACAACACTAGAGCCTACAACACCTGAGCCCACAACACCTGACCCTACAGCAGCGGAACCTACAACACCTGAACATACAACACCAGAACCTACAAAACCAGAGGCTACCCCGGAGCCGACAACACTAGAACCTACAACACCTGAGCCGCCAACACCTGAGCGGCCAACACTTGAGCCTACAACTCCAGAGCCTACAACATCAGAGCCAACAACACCTGAGCCTACAGCAGCAGAACCTACAACACCAGAACCTACAATAGCAGAGCTTACAACACCTAAGCCTACAACACCTGAGCTCACAACACCAAAACCTACAACACCTGAACCTACATCACCAGAAACTACAACACCTGAGCCTACAACATCACAGCTTACAACATCACAGCCAACAACACCTGAGCCTACAACACCAGAACCTACAACACCTCAGCGTACAGCATCAAAGCCTACCCTGGAGCCTACAACACCAGAACCTACAAAACCAGAGTCCACAACAGCGCAACCTACAACACCAGAGCCTACAACTGCAGAGCTTACAACACCTAAGCCTACAACACCTGAGCCCAAAACACCAGAACCTACAACACCTGAACCTACAACACCAGAACCTACAACACCAGAGGCTACCCCGGAGCCTACAACATTAGAGTCTACAACACCTGAGCCGCCACCTGAGCCTACAACTCCAGAGCCTACAACACCTGAGCCTACAACACCAGAGCCTACAACAACTGAGCCTACAACACCAGAGCCTACAACACTAGAGCCCACAACACCAGAGCCTACAACACAAGAGCCTACAGCAGAGCCCACAACCCCAGAGCCTACAACACTAGAGCCCACAACACCAGAGCCTACAACACAAGAGCCTACAGCAGAGCCCACAACCCCAGAACCTTCAACACCAGAGCGCACAACACTGGAGGCTACAACACCAGAACCTACAACACAAGAACCCAAAACGTCAGAATCTACAACACCAGAGCCTACAACACCTGTACACACAACACCGGAGCCTACAACACCAGAGCCTACAACACCAGAGCCTACAACACTAGAACCCACAACACCAGAATCTACAACACAAGAGCATACAGCAGAGCCCACAACACCAGAGCCTACAACACCAGAGCCCACAACACTGAAGGCTACAACACCAGAACCTACAACACCAGGACCCACAACGTCAGAATCTACAATACCAGAGCCTACAACACCTGAACACACAACACCAGAGCCCACAACACCAGTACCTACAACAACTGAGCCTACAGCATCAAAGCCTACCTCGGAGTCTACAACACCAGAACTTACAACACCAGAGCCCACAACAGCGCAACCTACAACACTAGAGCCTACAGCAGCGGAACCTACAACACCAGAACCTACAACAGCAGAGCTTACAACACCTAAGCCTACAACACCTGAGCTTACAACACCAGAACCTACAACACCTAAACCTACAGCACCAGAACCTACAACACCAGAGGCTACCCCGGAGCCTACAACACCTGAGCCTACAGCAGCAGAACCTACAACATTAGAACCTACAACATCAGAGCCTACAACTCCTAAGCCTACAACACCAGAGCCTACAACACCAGAACCTACAACACCAGAGCCTACAACACCTGAACTTACAACACCAGAGCCTACAACACTAGAGTCCACAACACCAGAGCCTACAACACAAGAGCCTTTAGCAGAGCCCACAACACCAGAACCTACAACACCACAGCCCACAACACTGGAGGCTACAACACCAGAACCTACAACACCAGAACCCACAACGTCAGAATCAACAACACCAGAGCCCACAACACCTGAACACACAACACCGGAGCCTACAACACCAGATCCTACAACACCTGAGCCTACAACATCAGAACCAACAACACTAGAGCCCACAACACTAGAGCCCACAACACCAGAGCCCACAACACCAGAACCTACATCACCTGAGCCTACAGCATCAAAGCCTACCCCGGAGCCTACAACACCAGAACCTACAACACCAGAGCCCACAACAGCGCAACCTACAACACTAGAGCCTACAGCAGCGGAACCTACAACACCAGAACCTACAACAGCAGAGCTTACAACACCTAAGCCTATAACACCTGAGCCCACAACACCAGAACCTACAACACCTGAACCTACAACACCAGAACCTACAACACCAGAGCCTACAACATCAGAGCCTACAACATCACAGCCTACAACACCTGAGCCTACAACACCAGAGCCTACAACACCTGAGCCCACAACACCTGAGCCTAAAGCAGCGGAACCTACAACACCTGAACCTACAACACCAGAACCTACACCACCAGAGGCTACCCCGGAGCCTACAACACTAGAACCTACAACACGTGAGCCGCCAACACCTGAGCCGACAACACCTGAGCCTACAACTCCAGAGCCTACAACACCCGAGCCTACAACATCAGAGCCTACAACACCTGAGCCTACAACACCAGAGTCTACAATAACTGAGCCTACAACACCAGAGCCTACATCACCAGAGCTTACAACACCAGAATCTACGACACCAGGTCTTACAACACCAGAGGCTACAACACTAGAGCCCACAACACCTGAGCCTACAACTCCACAGCCTACAACACCAAAACCTACAACTTCAGAACCTACAACACCAGAACCCACAACACCAGAACCTACAACACAAGAACCTACAACGCCAGAGCCTACAACACCGGAGCTTAAAACACCAGAGGCAACAACACCCGAGCGTACAACACCAGAACCCACAGCCCCAGAGTCTACAACAACAAAGCCTACAACACCAGAGCCAACAACACCAAAGCCTACAACGCTAGAGTCGATAACACCAGAGACAACAACACCTGAGCCGACAACAGCAGAACATACAACACCTAAGCCTACAACACCTGAGTTTACAACCTTAGAACCCACAACACCAGAGCCTACAATACCAGAACCTACAACTCCAGGGCCCACAACACCTGAACCCACAACACCAGAGCCTACAACACCAGTAGCTACAACACCAGAACCTACAACATCAGAGCCTACAACACCAGAAGCTACAACACTAGAGCCTACCACACCTGAGCCTACAACACCTGGACCCACAACACCAGAACCAACAACACCAGAACCAACAACACCCGAACCAAGTATGTTCTGCTTGATGTTGTGAAAATGCTTTTTTATTCTAATATTGTAATTTATGAGTATGTTAAGATTCAAGACGGTCCGTTAGGCTTTGTGTCAGCCTTACGGTCGTGGTGTACATTTGTTTTGGGCTTGAAATTGAACGAGAAGTGACTTAGATAGGAACAAATCTAACCTTACGATCCTGGTAGAATGGGTCCTTGGCTCGAAAACCTACTAAATTATGTCATAAGATATATTATTCCCCTGGAATACGTCCTAAGTTGTGTGACAGAAGCATTTGTATTCATGCATGTATTTATTTATTTATTTATTAATTTTTAATTTTTTTATTTATTTATTTATTATTTTAATTGGTGTTAAATCACGTGGTAGGAAACGTGCTTACCTGGGAAACGTGATGAGCTATGTGGTAGGATGCATTATTATAGGGTGAAAGGTACGTTATTTGGTAAGATGCCAGCAGAAAAAACGTTATTGGGAAGGAGACATTTTAGCAGGAACACATGCTAAGGATATGGTAGGATGGAATAAGTGCAGCAAAACGTACGAAGTTATAAAAAGTTTGCAATATTTTCCACGAACATACCAAATTGTGTGGTACTGGATACAATAATAGCTATTTTTTTTAGCAGGAAATCATACGAACTTATGTGGTATAATGTCTTACTAGCAAGAAATCGTACTGTTTCGTGTTAGGATGTATTAGGAGAAATCGTGCCGTGGCATTAGATGGAAAACCTTGAATGGAGACAACCATTAAAACGTTTTATGGTTTTAAAACAGGTAATGGGGATCTGTCAAATGCCCAGCAGGTGGAGTTGGACGTCATTTTGTTGACGTCATATGTTCCTTTCCCAGCTCATCATGATGACGTCACATCAAAGACAGTACGATGTTATAATAGAAACTGGTACATTGTGCCATTGTCGACTTTGCGCTACAATCCACTTTGACATAACAATGGCTCAAGGTCCCGCTTCACACTAGCGCGACCTCACGGGATTAAAAAATATGCCACCTTCCCATTAAAATTTAATAACACTTACGGCAATAAAGTCACGCGAACATGTTCACACATACAGAGAAATTCAGTAGAAAACTAAGAAGAAATTCAGGAAAAAATAAACAAAATTCATTTGCTGCAAACATACTTAACCCCCTACTTTCAGTGGGGAGTAGGTCATTCTCGGAGGAGCTGACTGTAGCGACGGGGCACAGCAGGTTTTACCTATCCGTCCAGATTGGTCTCTCTGCGCATACTATGTGGTAAGGCGCGAATGTCAGCCATTGCTGATCTTATGTGTAAGCGGAAATGCGCTTGGACATTCCGCGCTTTCAAATTCTGAACCATTCCATAAGTAAATGTCACATACATACTGCTTTGACACTGATCAAAATTCTTGCTGAAGCTACCATCAAGGCAAGCAAGGAATTTATACCAAAACTTGAAAAACATGGCCGTGTCAGACACAGGGCTTAGCGTAAGATCCATCGCAATTTATTGGTTCGAAACTCCACTATTCGTCTATATGCTAAGAATGATACCGCATCAACCTGGTTTGAATGTTTCAGTCTCAGCTGTGGAATGCCCAGCATTCGGATTTGAGTATAAGGCCGATCCAAATGATTGCCAGGTGTACCATATCTGCTCCACCGGCTCTGCTACGAAGTTGTCGTGCCCAGAGTACACAGTGTTCAATGACGTGACGAGTAGGTGTGATTCGCCCGAAAATGTGATGTCATGCGGTAAGTTCCAAATTCTTTTCAAAATGTTTCAGTGGTGCATGACCCAGGAGCCTCTCACCAATGCGGTCGCTGTGAGTTCAAGTCCAGCTCATGCTGGCTTCCTCTCCGACCGTAAGTGGGAAGGTCTGCCAGAAACCTACGAATGGTCTTGTGTTTCTCCTGGGCCCTGCCCGGTTTCCTCCGACTATTATTTTGACCGCCGTTGGATAAGTGAAATATTCGTGAGTACGGCGTAAAATACCAATCAAATAAATAAATAAATAAATAAATCTACCGAGGGGCCTAAAACTGGTCCCCATCGTAAAAAAGAAACATTATTGAGTGTGGTGTTAAAAGTTATCAAAAAAATAAATGTATACATCGTCCAAAGTGCCAAGATATACTACATTTACATCGAACAAAAATTGATGTTACAGGTCCAACAAAATGTTTACTCCATGTCCACCAAAAATATATATTCCTAATGGGCCAAAATGTTTATTCCAAGTAAATCAAAATGGATATTCCAAGTGAACCAAAATGTTTATTCCATGTACACCAAAATGAATATTCCTAGTGAACCAAAATGTTTATTCCATGTACACCAAAATGGATGTTCCAAGTCAACCAAAATGTTTGTTCCATACCCGCCAAAAATGGATAATACTAACTGGCCAAAATGTTTATTCCACGTCCACCAAAATCTGATATTCCTAGTGAACCAAAATGTTTGTTCCTTGTACACCAAAAATGGAGATTCCAAGTCGACCAAAATGTTTATTTCATGTCCACCAAAATGGATATTCCTAATTGACCAAAACGTTTATTTCATATTCACCAAAAATGGAGACTCCAAGTCACCCAAAATGTTTGTTCTAAGTGCGCCTAAAAGGATATTCCAAGTCGACCAAAATGTTTATTCCATGTCCACCAAAACTGGATATTCCTAGTGAATCAGAATGTTCATGGGCCAAAATGTTTGTTCGAAGTCCGCCAAAAAGGATATTCCAAGTCGACCAAAATGTTTATTCCATGTCCACACTTTTGTTCCATGTCCACCAAAATGTATATTCAGAATAGACCAAAATGGTTGTTCCACGTCCACCAAAAATGTTTATACCATGTCCACCAAAATGTTTTTTCCAAGTTCACCAAAGCAGATGTTTCTACAGTATTTCTTTTAGAGAGTCGCCTATATTCAGTAGTCTGTGAAATCAGTCATGCTACCAAAATTGCCTTTAGTTAGTAACACGTAACAACACAAGCTCTACACATGGATATGTCGGAAGTCCATATTCTTGCAAAGAAAATCAAATTAGAACACTTTTTCTAATTCATTATGTTAAACTCCATAGGATTAGTTTCGACTCCAAGAACTCACTGCCTCGGGTGACGTCATTATTGTTAAAAAAGCAGTCGCATGCCGGGGAATGGGCGTGGAGAGTAATTTGCTTTTCAAATGGGGCACCAACACACCCTACACTACACTCTCGGCGAATAGACAATATTGTTTTTTATAACAAAATTTCTTAACATCCAACTCTTAAACCATACTAACGTGAGATAATATACTACAAAACGTAAAATTGTATTTATTAAGGTTATGTTATACTGAAACGTGTAAACGCTTTCAAATATTTCAAAGACAGTTTACAGTAAGACGGATAAGAGTTTAGGAAACTGGTGTTGCCTTCCGTCAAAACATGTGGAACCCCGCCCAATACCCAGCGTGCCACTGGTTTTTGAATAATTATGACGTCACTCGAGGCAATAGGTTCTTTGCCGTCGAAACGGGGATTTTGGACTTTAACATTATGAATTAGAAAAAGTGTTCTAACTTCCTTTTTTTTCATGCAATAATGTGAACTTCAAACATATCAATGTGTAGAGCTTATGTTGTTACGGGTCACTGACTTAAGGCAATGTCGGTAGCGAGTATGGCTGATCTTAAAGGCAGTGGAAAATAGGCGACTCTCTAATAGACAATAGAAAACAGAAACAAAAACAGATGCTCCATATCTCCGAAAAATGTTCCAAGACTGAAAATTTATTAGACATCACTGTTCTTCTGTGTTGTCATTACATTTAATGTATATTAACATTAAACTCGTCTTTACTTCATCACTTTTAATATACATTAACATTGAATTCATTTTTACTTCATCACATGTAATGTATATCAACATTAAACTCTTCTCTTCTTCAT
Source organism: Liolophura sinensis (assembly GCF_032854445.1). Taxonomy (NCBI): domain Eukaryota; kingdom Metazoa; phylum Mollusca; class Polyplacophora; order Chitonida; family Chitonidae; genus Liolophura; species Liolophura sinensis. The sequence continues at coordinate 7,400,048 of NC_088307.1, forward strand.
CATAATTAATATATATATACATATTAATATTAAACTCATCTTTGCTTCATCACATTTAATATACATTAACATTAAACCCATCTTTCTTCATCATATTTAATGTACAGCACTGATGTCAACTGAAATTTATTTTACATCACTAGTCTGCTGTGTTGTCTTCGCGTTTAATATATATTAAAATTAAACTTATCTTTACTTCATCACATTTAATACACATTAACATTAAACTCATATTTACTTCATCACATTTAATATACATTAGCATTAAACTCATCTTTACTTCACAACATTTGATATACATTAGCATCAAACTCATCTTTACTTCACAACATTTGATATATATTAACATTAGGCTCATCTTTACTTCATCACGTTTAATATAAATTAACATTGAACTTATCTTTACTTTTAACCGACAGAATTTCCGTGTAACGAGAATAGTCGTTATCCGGATGTATTCGACTGCCGGATGTATTACATCTGTTTCTTGGGTCAGGCCATTCACGCTACCTGTCCGGCCGATTGGAAATTCAGCAATGAATTTAATGACTGTGCCCCACCACAGTTTGTTCCGGAGTGTCAAGGTGAGGTTCTTTTGTTATACATCTGGTGATGTGTAAGTTGGAGGCGTGGAATGGACGCGCGAAGTCATTGTCTCATGCAGGCAATTTTTCATGCCCATAATGGGCGCCCAAATTGGAATCAGAGGCCCAAAAGACCCAAATGAAGAGGAGTTCGAGATAGTTTAAATGTGTTTGATTTATCTGATGCTGAAAATATCTGATGTAATGCTACTTTTTTACTTTATCAAGATCCTTGTTATTAAATCGCATGTTTAGCCTAATATTAAATAAGGTTGGACAGTTTCTCAATTTTAGCTCAAATTATGGAACTCAAAAAGAGTGCCCAAATGAAAAAGCTGTATTTGACAGAATGAGTAAAGTATCATTTTATAAGGTAGAATGAGATTAGTGAATGTCATTTGAAACTGTTTTAGAGGCTATACCGGAGATTTGGCAAACAACTGATCAGCACAAATCTTTTCGAATTTTTGTTCCTATTTTAGAATAGTCCCAGTAATGACCTTACCCTTGTCTGAGGATGTGTTACTAGTCAAAAACCACAATAAAGTTCATAAAATTTATAAAGCGTGTTACATTAAAACTTATACAAACTTTAGAATCGTTTTAACACTATGAATTATACATTCACAGGTCTGATGTTTACTGAAAGGCAAAAATTTGGGGTATTCTGAGTATTAAGAGAAAGTTTGATTTGATTAGTCAATATGTCGTTTTTGACAAAAAGCTCCGGTTTTGCCTCTTTTAAGTATTACACTCTGAAAAAAAAACTAATATCGAGTTTAACCTAATATTTTGTTAACAGATTATACCTTAACTGGAGTATTATACTGTTATGGACAACACAATAACTCGTTACATCAACAGTAATGTCCTGTTAACATTGGTTGAGCTCGCCAACTTCAGGGCTTCACAAAACCTGTAATTCTGTCAGTCTACACAGAATAAAGCCTTCGTAATGTGCTTGAATAAACACTCTGTAAACATGCAACACCAGGACTCACTGTATATACTTTCTGAATATACCACATCTTCCAATTTTGTAAACCGACTGAGATCACAATGTGTTTTGAACCAAAAAAACCTCAGACTCGGGCACCTAATCGCCAAGAATGCGTGGGACCGTCTAGATTATTCGATCAACAGGCCTGCCACAAAAAGACGTGGTATATACTTGACCGATAGACAGTAAAGCACGCACTGCTGATCGGAAAAGATAAAGCTGCCTTAACTCAACGTAGGAGATTGATGATAATGTCATTTACAAAGTGGTTTAGTACATGTATTTGTATAACCAGTATTTGAGATTGACATTTTGTGGGTATAACATTTGTTATTATCTTTGAGGTTAACATTTCCATTTCTTCCTCAGAGCCTACAACACCAGAGCCCACAACACCAGAGCCTACAACACCTGAGCCCACAACACCAGAGCCCACGACACTAGAGCCTACTACACCACAGCCCACAACACCAGAGCCCACCACACCTGAGCCCACCACACCAGAGCCTACAACACCAGAGCCCACAACACCAGAGCCCCCAACACCAGAACCCACAACACTGGAGCCCACAACACCAGAGCCTACAACACCAGAGCCTACAACGCCTCAACCTACAACACCTGAGCCTACAACACTGGAGTCCACAACACCAGAACCCACAACACTGGAGCCCACAACACCAGAGCCTACGACACCAGAGCCTACAACGCCTCAACCTACAACACCTGAGCCTACAACACGGGAGCCCACAACACCTGAGTCCACCACACCTGAGCCTACAATACCAGAACCTACAACACTCGAACCTACAACACCAGAGCCTACAACACCTGAGCCTACAACTCCAGAGCCGACAACACCAGAGCCAACAGCACCAGAGCCTACAACACCAGAACCTACAACACCAGAGCCTACAACACCAGAGCCGACAACACCAGAGCCTACAACACCTGAGCCTACAACACCTGAGCCGACATCACCTGAACCTACAACTCCAGAACCTACAACACCAGAGCCTACAACACCAGAGCCTACAACACCAGAGCCTACAACACCAGAGCCTACATCACCAGAACCTACAACACCAGAGCCTACAACACCTGAGCCTACAACACCTGAGCCTACAACACCAGAACCTACAACACCTGAGCCTACAACACCGGAGCCTACAACACCTGAGCCTACAACACCAGAACCTACAACACCAGAACCTACAACACCAGAGCCGACAACATCTGAGCCTACAACACCCGAGCCTACAACACCAGAACCTACAACACCTGAGCCTACAACACCAGAACCTACAACACCAGAGCCTACAACACCAGAGCCTACAACACCTGAGCCTACAACACCAGAACCTACAACACCAGAGCCCACAACACCAGAACTTACAACTCCAGAGCCTACAACATCAGAGCTTACAACACCAGAGCTTACAACGCCAGAGCCTACAACACCTGAGCCTACAACTCCAGAGCCTACAACACCTGAGCCGACAACCCCAGAGCCTACAACACCTGAGCCGACAACACCAGAGCCAACAGCACCGGAGCCTACAACACCAGAGCCTACAACTCCAGACCTTGGCGTTCCATGTACGTTCGGAGCGACACGTGGTCACGAGAGCGCCTGTAACATGTACTACGTGTGTGTCCAAGACAACTGGCGCGCAATGACGTGTCAGGCCGGACTGGTTTGGGACGACAGTCGGAACGAGCCGGGATGTTATGAACCCACGGGACCCAGCTGTCTACAACAACCTACGACAACAGGTATTCGATCAGTACAGCATCTTATACAAAACAGACCTTCCAAACTCTTAATCAAAAACACGCTACTGACCACACATTAGTTACAAATGCTCAGTCTTTCTGTGACGTTTGTAGGTTTCCTTTGGGAATCGAATGAAAACGAACGTCTTCACGAGAAAGGATGATGGAGCGTCGGATATGTTGGATGCATCCATTTCCGCTCAACGAAAAAATATTGAACACGAATTATATCTGATAAAGTTTTCTATGAAATTGTAACTTTCTGTTTCAAGTTCTGAATTAGAGACGTCTTGACCCCTTTGCTTGACAGTATTCAAGTCATACGATGAATATTTGGGATTGTTTTAAAAATCTTGTTATATTTAGTCTGAGTGGTACTTTTAGGCACAGTTTCATGAAGTTTTAATCCGATTTTTTTTAGATGCTAAATTTAAGACTAGGCGTTCGGAAAATACACACGGCGGATGAATATAAAACGGAAGGAAACGCTAAAATTTTTAACCGATTTTTTCATTGTTGTATAATTATATAATTGTAGAAAGCTAAACCAGCACTTTACAACTTTCAGCCATTGGCCTAGACCTAATCACCTGTGGCAAGATCGATCCTTTATGCTGATAAACCAGCACGAGATTGAGAAACTATCCATAATTGGCCAATGGCCATTCCGCTTTGAAAAGACTGCCCCTTAAGGCTTTAGATGTTTTGAAGTTGTTAAATACAGCTGAATGAATTTGATAATCATCACCTGAAGGAATATTTGAAGTTGTTTAATTAAAGTGTTTAATACTGCTAGGCTACGATCTGGAAGGATATTGAAGTTAGGTAAGATTGGATTGATACTGACAACCTTTGACTCAGGTTAATGTTTGAAGTTAAATGGTACTGATAAGATCCCACTTAGGAGAATTCTGATGCGAATCTGTTTTGAAAAAAAAGTTCAGAATTTTGTACACACCCTTTTAAAATGTAAAATGACCGCAAATAAAACCAAGAATCTGGGCAAAATACTAAGACATCAATGAATATTGTAGAGTTCCACGTAACAATATTACTCATCAAGTTAAAGCCGATGATTTATTACGGGTACTCCGGTTTTCTCCACCCATAAACTTAACTGCCGTCATAAAAGTGAAAATTTTTTGAACAAGGCGTTAGTAAATTAAACACCATCATTGTCTGTTAGGGCCACACAGAAACACTTATTGAGGTGTTTAAAACGGAATGGTTATCTCATGGTTTTGAGCTCACACACACACACAAACAGAAAAAAGACCGAAAAAAAAATATAGAAAACAAACATATGCGCAGAAAAAGTGTAGATCTTTTCCGCACTTCAAAATAAACAAAAACTAAATCAATAAGGGCATACCTTATCGCAAATGCCAGCCTCTGTACACACTAAAATGAATGTTTCATTTACAAACACATTTCTGTTATAGTTTAGAAACGTGTCATAGTGTTTACTAGTATTCATAAAAGAACTGTGTTTACTAACTATAGAGATGTGTTTATTATAGTACATGTACACATGTGAAATGTTTACATATTAATGTGGTGGATATTTTCAAGAAATACAAACTGGCCAGTAAGCATGACTGTGTCTTAAAAACCGATAAACACATAAAACGTTAACCATAACAAACATGTGACATGTTCATATAGTAAACATGTGACATGTTCATATGGTAAACATGTGACATTTACGATATAAAAAGTTCACCTGTTTGGCTATATAGTAAACATTTTACATGTTTGCATGTAACAGAAATGTTTTTATAAACGCAACACTTATTTTTAATGTGTATTGATTAATCCGGATATTTAAACAATGAGTCGATCTGTAAACAAAGCTAAGGCTATTTTGTTACAACAACAACAACAACAACAATAATAATAATAATAATAATAATAATAAAGTAGTAGGGGCCATCATGAAGCTGGCTCAAATGGTTAAGGTACTGGCTGGCTCCTACTATGTCGCATGTTCGAATCCTGCTCTGGCTTTTTTCGGCTGTGACTTAAGCTTATGAGGTCGGTCACCTGACGAAGGTGGGTGATTTTGTTCAGGTACACCGGTTTCAGCCAACCATAAACCACCGTCATATAAGCAAAAAGTTCGTCAGCATGACGTTCTACTTTAAACAAACTTGCAAACAAAGAAACAAGCAAAATGTAGTGCTATAACTTCTGATGCTGAAATTGTTTGAAAGAATGAAATTGCATTTCAGAAGCTCCGACAACACCCGAGGCCACCGTTCCATGTACGTTCGGAGCGACACGCGGTCACGAGAGCGTCTGTAACAAGTACTACGTGTGTTTCCGAGACGACTGGCTCGAAATGTCCTGTCAGGCCGGACTGGTTTGGGACGACAGTCGGAACGAGCCGGGATGTTATGAACCCACGGGACCCAGCTGTCTACAACAACCTACGACAACAGGTATTCGATCAGTACAGCATCTTATACAAAACGGACCTTCCGAACTCTTAATCAAAAACACGGTACTGACCACACATTAGATACAAATGTTCAGTCTTTCTGTGACGTTAATAGTTTTCCTTTGGGAATCGAATGAAAAGGAACGTTTTCACGAGAAAGGATGATGGAGCGTCGGATATGTTGGATCCATCCATTTCTGTTCAACGAAAAAATATTGAACACGAGTTATGTCTGATAAAGTTTTCTATGAAATTGTAACTTTCTGTTTCAAGTTCTGAATTAGAGATGTCTTGACCCCTTTGCTTGACAGTATTCAAGTCATAAGATGAATATTTCGGATTTGTTTTAAAAATCTTGTTATATTTAGTCTTAGTGGTACTTTTTGGCGCAGTTTTATGACTTATTTAAGTTTTTAGGCCGATTTTTTAGATACTAAGTTTTAGGCTATGTGTTCGGAACATACACACGGCTGATAAATATAAGCCGGAAGGAAACCCTAAGATTTTTCACCGATTTTTTCATTGTTGTATAATTATATAATTGTAGAAAGCTAAACCAGCACTTTACAACTTTCAGCCATTGGCCTAGACCTAATCAGCTGTAGCAAGATCGATCCTTTAGGTTGATAAACCAGCACGAGACCGAGAAACTATCCATAATTGGCCAATGGCCATTCCGCTTTGACAAGACTGCCCCTTAAGGCTTTAGATGTTTTGAAGTTGTTAAATACAGCTGAATGAATTTGATAAGCATCACCTGAAGGAATATTTGAAGTTGTTTAATTAAAGTGTTTAATACTGCTAGGCTACGATCTGGAAGGATATCGAAGTTAGGTAAGATTGGATTAATACTGATAAACTTTGATCCAGGTTAATGTTTGAAGTTAAATGGTACTGATAAGATCCCACTTGGGAGAATTCTGATGCGAATCTGTTTTGAAAAAAAAGTTCAGAATTTTGTACACACCCTTTTAAAATGTAAAATGACCGCAAATAAAACCAAGAATCTGGGCAAAATACTAAGACATCAATGAATATTGTAGAATTCCACGTAACAATATTACTCATCAAGTTAAAGCCGATGATTTATTACGGGTACTCCGGTTTTCTCCACCCATAAACTTAACTGCCGTCATAAAAGTGAAAATTTTTTGAACAAGGCGTTAGTAAATTAAACACCATCATTGTCTGTTAGGGCCACACAGAAACACTTATTGAGGTGTTTAAAACGGAATGGTTATCTCATGGTTTTGAGCTCTCACACACACACACAAACAGAAAAAAGACCGAAAAAAATATAGAAAACAAACATATGCGCAGAAAAAGTGTAGATCTTTTCCGCACTTCAAAATAAACAAAAACTAAATCAATAAGGGCACACCTTATCGCAACTGCCAGCCTCTGTACACACTAAAATAAATGTTTCATTTACAAACGCATTTCTGTTATAGTTTAGAAACGTGTCATAGTGTTTACTAGTATTCATAAAAGAACTGTGTTTACTAATTATAGGGATGTGTTTATTATAGTGCATGTACACATGTAAAATGTTTACATATTAATGTGGTGGATATTTTCAATAAACACAAACTGGCCAGGAAGCATGACTGTGTTTTAAAAAACCGATAAACACATAAAACGTTAACCATAGTAAACATGTGACATGTTCATATGGTAAACATGTGACATCTACGATATAAAAAGGTCACATCTGTTGCTATATAGTAAACATTTTACATGTTTACATGTAACAGAAATGTGTTTATAAACGTAACACTTATTTTTAGTGTGTATAGATTAATCCGGATTTTTAAACAATGAGTCCATCTGTAAAGAAAGCTAAGGCTATTTTGTTACAACAACAACAACAACAATAATAATAATACTGGCTGGCTCCTGCTATGTCGCATGTTCGAATCCTGCTCTGGCTTTTTTCGGCTGTGACTTAAGCTTATGAGGTCGGTCAGGCACCTGACGAAGGTGGGTTATTTTGTTCAGGTACACCGGTTTCAGCCAACCATAAACCACCGTCATATAAGCGAAAAGTTCGTCAGCATGACGTTCTACTTTAAACAAACTTGCAAACAAAGAAACAAGCAAAATGTAGTGCTATAACTTCTGATGCTGAAATCGTTTGAAAGAATGAAATTGCATTTCAGAAGCTCCGACAACACCCGAGGCCGCCGTTCCATGTACGTTCGGAGCGACACGTGGTCACGAGAGCGTCTGTAACAAGTACTACGTGTGTTTCCGAGACGACTGGATCGAAATGTTCTGTCAGGCCGGACTGGTTTGGGACGACAGTCGGAACGAGCCGGGATGTTATGAACCCACGGGACCCAGCTGTCTTTAACAACTCACCGCCACCCCGCAACTACAGGTATGCCTATAGCGTCGCATGCTCCTTACAGGACATGCGCCGCCCCTTACTTTCGTTTTACGTCATTGTCACGACAAATACGGTGACACGGTGATTAGGCAGACAGTGAAGTCAGAAAAGAGCAAAAACTCTGCCACAAAGTTCATTTCTAATAATACATGATACCTATGCACTTTCTTTATGTGCACAACATATGATTCCAGCGGACACAGTGTTTGTCTGTGTTGATGCCACTGATGTAGAGCGATAGCTAGGAGCGCGGCTGATAGGCCTACGACCACACCTCTGACAACTCGAGTTGATACATCATCGTAGATCACTCACTGTTTACATAATCTCTGTTTATGTTATTAAAGTTACATGTGTGAGGGGCTTTGATCAATTTTAAGTTGATCTCCACGCACTCGTTCATCTTCGGTACAGTAGGAGGGAGGGAAGGGGGAGAGGATCGGGGTGCTCCGTGGCTCAGTCGATTAGCGCGCTAGCGCAGCGTAATGACCCAGGAGCCTCTCACCAATACTGTCACTGTGAGTTCAAGTTCAGCTAATGCTGGCTTCCTCTCCGGGCGTAAGTGGGAAGGTCTGCCAGCAACCTGGATGATCGTGGATTTCCTCCGGGCTCTGCCCAGTTTCCTCCCACCATAATACTGGCCGTTGTCGTATAAATTAAATGTTCTTGTTTATGGCGTAAAACACCAATCAAATAAATAAATAAATAAAATAAATCAATTCAGTAGGTATATTTCTCTCAGACGACGAAGGCGTCTATCGGCATAAGATGGCCTTACCATGACGACGTCTGAAGTTTTTGGCATTGATTTTTTTCTTCTATCTTTTCCCAGGTCATTGAATTGAGATGTGACGATAAATGGGATCCGTTAAGAGACGACTTGACACAGATTTATTTCATGTGTAGAATTTCTCCAACAAGTACACTATAAAATAGTCAAAATCAACATTGTCTTCCACTGTATTTTATTTTGCCTTTAAATGTTAAAACCGTACAGAACGACATTGAAAAAAATGTCTTTAGCCTATAGATACCATCATAGAGATACTATATATAGCATCATAGAGAGCGAAACCAGGGCAGCGACGACAGTGTGATAGCTGGTAAATAGTCGCACGTACCCGGTGAAATACGGCCTTTTGTCAGTGTACGCATGTAAATAAAAGTAGCCAATTACACGCCCGCTAGCACCATGGCTTAAGCAGAGTTAGGTAAAAAAATTAGGAAATGCAAAAACAAACAAAAAAAAAAACAAACAAACAAAAAAACAAAAAAAAAATCAAAAACAAAATCAAAAAGACGAAATGAGGAGTACAGCAGTGAAGGTTTGTTATATTTGGTGCCTCGGTTTGTTTGTGTATTTATTTATCTCGGATTTTCGTTTAACGTCTTATATAGGCCCACTCCAGAATTCTGCACATGTGCGATAACAGTCACTGTTTACGCCGTACTGGTACTCAAGAATATTTCACTTATTAAAATGGCAGCTGGGGGAACCACACGACCATCCGCATCTTGCTGGTCAACCCTCTCACGCACGACAGGAGTGGAAGCCAGTGTTATCTGGACTTGAACTCACATCGACCGCATTATTGGTTAAAGACCTCAGGGTCACTGTGCTGCTCTAACACGCTTACCAATAGGCCACCGAACCCCCTACAGTATATTACATGGTGCTATTGCCCCTGTCGAAGAATTCAATGCCAGAATTGATGTCAACGCAGTTTGATCACAGCTTAACATTTGCCTTAAAGGGAAACAGAATCGACGCTGATTGGCTGACAATAGAGAAAGGATTCCCTGGCTTAAATCTGGGAGCCTTGGTCACGCTTGAATAAATGTACCATACCGGTACCTAAAATTCAGGTTACGCATGGCATGACCTGGACTTGCCTATCTCCCACAAGTGCAAATCAGAATCAGTTGTGTATCCCTTTAAATAAAATCTTAAAAGTTACTGTGTGAAGTTGTGTGGTGTACCTGTGGTAATGTGGTATTAGTTCCAACAGTGAATGGGTGCCGTCATTGGGGACTATCATGACTATAGTAAGGTATGTGTGAGGGCAAAGAAAAAAAGTACAATGAAAGCGTCAAGAAAACGACATGTAGAAAAAGCGGTTAGTGTTTATTTATTTCCTTGCTTTGCTCCGAATGCTTTGGTGCTTCGAAGAACATTAGATGCTCGACCAATGCTCTTCCTAGATTGGTGTTTTACTCCATACTCAAGAATCTTATTTCACTTTATGTACGACGGCTGCCAGCATTATTGCGGGAGGAAACTAGAGAGAGCCCAGTGGAAAAATACGACCAGCCACAGGTTGCTGGAAGGCATATCCAGGTACGGGGAAATCGTCAGTATAGGAAAGCTAAACAAAAATATTTTCCTATAAGAATGAATGAATGAATGCTTGTGATTTAACCACGTACTTAACAATTTTTCAGTCATATGACGACGAAGAGTCATTAGGTGTGTATATATACTGTGTCTCCTTGTGGCAGGGCGAATCCATGTCGCCAAAGTGCTGCCTACACTGAAGTATCATGCCAGACACCAGACACCCCACTCAGTCACATTATACTAATACCAGGACAACCAGCTCTGTTTCTTTGCTCTAACCTCTCAGTGCTAACCGCCACGCGAGGCAGCAACAAGTAGGCCTACCATCTTTAAAGTCTTTTGTATGACCCGACCAGGCACAAAAGCGTGTCGTCTGCAAATAATTCAGTTGGGGTTTGAAAACGTAAAGGACGAGTGACACTTAACGTTTTGTTGGAAATGTTTGATTGGAAAAGTTTAAAAGTTAAAAAACTCGGTAAACATAAACTGAAAAGCTTAACGTTGGGTTCGCCAATGCCATGTACTATATATGCCCCAATAAAGTACCCCACATGAAGTTTAAAGAAGCATAACCTGAGATATCGGACACCTTCATCCATATGTGCGTGGGGGACGGGTGACGCAACATGGTGTTTCCGGTTGCTATAACACGGGGGAACCGATGGTCTCGTAAGAATTCTAGATTGAAAACTGATCTATATTGAGTAAGGTGATTTAAGCATATCTGTAATACGATAATCCTTGTAATAAACATTTATGGTGTTGATTTCGTGTCAGTGGGACAGATTTGGCAGTAGGCCTATATACAATGATGAAAAAATTGTTTTGTAGTGTATGATATGACATAACAGGCAGTCACCTCGCGGCGGTAAACAGTTAATTGTTAATAAAGTGGACAATTAACATTGGAAAGGTCAATAATAAGTTAAGAAAAAATCAGTTGCAATTTTTTTACAATCAGATAATCTGCATGATTACATGTTCATGCAGTTGGTTATACATGCATCTTTATAAATATGAAAACACTTTTCGAAAGGCATTTAAAGGAAAGATGCGTATATATGTAATCAGTTCTTAACAAGGGAAATTGAAACATTGCATTCGACCTTTTCAATGTTTAATATCCACATTATTGACAATTTACTGATACCCCATGAGGCTGCCTGCTACGTCATATCATACACTACAGAGCAATACATTCATCACTGTACATACTGTCAAATCTGTCTCACTGACACTAAACCAACACCATAAATGTTTATCATGGTACTATAGGTAAATTGTCCCTTTCTGGGAGCCTACTGTATGTATACATGTCTATATAGCTTAAACGTGCCTCACTTGGTACATTTCTCCTGAGGATAACTTAATTAAAATCGAAATACTGAGTTCGTCAAAAGGCATTTCTTTAGAGTTATTTTACTTATTTATTATGCTAAGCATTTCATAGATCAACAAGACTAGTACGGAGCCACAAAGGTAATTCAAGGGACGCTTCTCTTTCACGGCGCAATACAATCCTAAGTTATTTCCCTTGCTTGGGATTAGCGAACCAATGAAATGCAGCCTTCTGAACGAGTTTGGCCAATCACAACCTTTCTTGTATACATGGCGGGATCAACCTTAGCAACGTCAAAACACCTGTGAGGTGTGTAAGCTTTCCTTCTTACCAAATTTATGTTTTTCATTCACTCTACTGTTTAGCAATGGATGCAGCCAATCGACCTTTATTAGTTCCACCGGATTTTGCTACGTATGCTGAGAAAAATGGCATATTCGACATGTACAAGGTAAGTAGGAAAATCGGAGACGCTGACAAGCCTTCTAATGTTATGCAACAACAACACTGACAGGTGGCTGTCATTGTCGTCTTTGGATTTGCTGTAACTTGCGTAATATTGTTTTACGGCGCTGATATTCAACAGTAGGGAATTCGCCACATTACAGTAATATCTGCACGTGGACTAACTTCATTTTTCACCCTGGTCTTTCAATCACATTGACACATGATTTTAGTCCCGGCCTTGAACTGGGTATTTGTACATTCCCCTGTTTTCACTGTTCGTGGAGCCTTGGTGACAGTAAACTATTGAAAACGAAGAATTATGCACTCTAATCTGGTTCTGCGAATTTTGCTTTGTAATTTTTTGGCATGGCATTTTTCATGTTCCTTAAAACCGTAGTCTTTGTTTTATAGTACCTTTTCGTGTCTCCTGTAAATATAAAAGACTTACATGTACAGCATAAATAAATACTTGTATCACCATGTGTAACTTTTGCAACTTCATAGTTGTATGCTTTGTGTAGCAATGTACTGCAGCCCATATTTACTCTGCGGTGTGTGATAACTGATAACTTATCGTTCTTTATTTGTTAATCTTAGCGTCTTCTGCAGCAATTACTGATCCACAAACCTGATGATCCTCTTCCCTTCCTTGTGGATCTGTTGAAAAGAGACAATGATGATGGTAAGTGTTGGTTTTTATCTGGTCATGCAGATTCATTACTACAACCACTAATAATAATATCTCATCATACAAGTTAAATAATAATACTCATACTACTACTACAAATAATAATAATAATAGTTGTTAAATATATAAATAAAATAATCTGGAGTGATAATTTTAGTATTAAACGTAATCCTGTCAGTATCGAGGCAGGGTGCATGTAAAATGTTGTTGTTCAGTTGTATCGTGTACAGCAGTACAAGACACCTAGGAACAGTAACTTTTTCAAGACCCATAACATGTGAAGGCAAAATGACTGCTACTTTAGCAAAGACTGTAAGGTGAATTTGGGTTTTGTGTGTCCTTACCAATTTGAATATACATGAGATGATGCATGTGTGGGTGAGCTGAGAGGTAAGAGCCAAAATTCACACCAGTTTTGGACCGCATTCATTGTTTGGAAAGGCCTTATCGGACTTGGCTTTAATCGGTGTATGGTTTACCAAAGAGTGAAGTTAAAGTAGCCACCTAGGGCTACGTGTGGAACATTTACATTGGATATGTATTTCAGAAAATGCTTAGAAAGGCAATAAATATTTGGTTTCAGTTAATCCATATGTGTTTTTTAACTTCTAGATGTGAATGTTTACGACTTTATGTGTGGTTTATCTTTTGTTAGTTCCACAGATTGTTCTACTCGGGCCACCCGCTTCAGGAAAAAGAACGATTGCCAAAAGCATCTGTAACAAGTTGAGGACAGCCCATATTACAGCTGAGAACCTGGTGGCTGAAGCAGAGGTGGAATTAAGGAATGAAGCTCAATCTTACTTAGACAAGGGTCAGGTGAGTGTAACTGTTTGGATACGGAGCATGAGCAAGAGAGTCGGGATGAGATGGTGGTTGGGGTGGGGGTGGGGATAGATGTTGCAAGGGTTTTTGGTTTTTAGAAGAGAAGCCATATGTGTTGGGCAGGCCCCTTGACCCTTGGCTTATTTAAGACTTTAAGACAATAACCTCCCACTTTGGACATGATTCTGGTGCCTCTGCAGGGAGTGCACGCACAGAGAAGGCAGAGCTGAGGATATGGGTGGTGGGAATAGGGGATAAAGATGTATTAGAAACAAGGAGAAAACCAGGATGCACATGGAGGAAGTGCATGATCATGCATGCCTGAGTGTAGATAAGGGCAGGTCAGTGTAAATCAAAACTATATCTAGAGAAAGACACTATACATAAATAAAAAATGAAAATAAAATAAATTTGAAAAAAAAAAAAAATAATGTATCCTCCTATATCACAATTTTCAACTTCTGCAATCTTATTATTTATACTGATTTGATGAATGCTTTAGGAGATCCCATTGGAATTGTGGAGGAATATTCTAAAGGAGAGAATGTCGCTGTTTGACTGTGTGAAGAAAGGATGGGTCATGGAGGGATTCCCTTGTACCAGGGAACAAGCACAGGTTTTTCAGGCCATTGGAGTCAACCCCACCCATTGTGGTAAGTTAGCAGAGACCTACAATAGCTGTAGTTGAATGTACAAGCTGTGGGTTATTTATTTATCTGATTGGTGCTTAACAATCAGGTTAATCCTATATGGAGTCAGACTTCAGTGTGGAGAAAACATAAAAATGACATAAAGTTCAGTTGAAAGAGTGCGAAAAGTTGTTCCTAAATGTGGTCTTCAATATTTTTTCTGATTTTTCCTTAAGGAGAAAAAGACACTTGACAATAATTTTTGTGTGGTGGGTATTTGGGACCACTTTTTGGTATTTATGATCTTTGTTTAATAATGTCATAATTTTTGCACTAGAATTAGTTCTTTTCAGCTAACAAATATATTAAACCTCAATTTGGATCATATTTATACTTTAAAAATTTTCATAAATATTATCATAATTTAGGTTAAATGGATATGTTTTGATATAAACAACGAAAATAAGTACCAAAAGTTGGTCCCAAATACCCACTGTACAAAAATATTTTCATACCCTTTTCTCTTGAAAAATAAAAAATCCAAAAAAATATTAAAGATCATATTTGCAAATAAGTTTTGACGCTCTTTCATCTGATTTTGGCATCATTTTTATGGTTTCTTCATTTTTAAGCCAAGCTTAACTTTTATGAAGTCAGGCTTAACCTGAATGAAGTTGATGGTGGTCAGTTTCATGGATGAAGGAAAACCGGAGTGCCTGGTGTAAACCACCGACCTTTGGCAAATTACCGATAAACTGTTCCAAGTGTGACGTACAAATATGCACACTGTATTGGTACATTAGGACCCCACAAACAGCCACATGGTTATCAGTCATTGACCCCTGATTGTCACCAGCAGTGAAAGGGGTACAAGTTTCCAGATATGACGTTACAAGAGAAGTGCCCCTTTGTGATGTGGTGTTGTCGCTTTATATCACGGTGTGGTTAATCGGCCAAATTTAACATGCTATGGTCTACGAAATATAGAAAATTACTCAAACAGGATAAGATCAATCTCCTAATTCCTTTTCATTACTGGGTGGGGTTGTGTGTCAGATATTGCCAAAATAATGATATTCTGCCAGTAGATTTATTCTGACATGTTTAGAGACTGGAAAGGAGCCCTACCATGCCGTAAAGCAACATCATTTTGCACTGGGGGTGTGACTCTGTTGTAATGACTTCACTGAAGAACTACATCTTTGCTATTATTATATACATTATATATTCATGTTTGTATAAAGTGAAATATGATTTAGTATGGCATTAAACCCCATTCAGATAAATGAATAAATAATTCATTTGTGTTAAATGCACTACATATGTTCATGTGTTGTAGTGTTGCTGGATGCACCAGACACGGTGTTGGTGGAAAGAGCATCAGGAAAGCGAGTAGACACAGAGACAGGAGGTGAGTCTGGCTGTTACTTTATATATAATTATACCCCCTATTTGCCTTCTAATTTCATTCAAAGTTATAAATATAAACATAAATTATGGCATTTTTTTTTTCATCCAATGCACCAATGATTTTCATATTTGCTGTGAAATGTTCAGGAGTTGCTACATATTGTAAAGGAGCATTAAATCTTCTGAAACTATTTACCCCACCAGAAAATTGACAAGATGACAGAAAAATTTGTATTATTTTCTTTTATGCTTTTTTTCCCCACTTTGGGGCAGGATACTTTTTTTTCTCTTCACAGTAAAAAGTTGTATAATTCTTTGTGATCCACAGTTAAATATGAATTTGAGATCGTCACACAAGATTTGGTTTTTAGGCATCTGCCACACAAGATATGATTGGTTTTTCAGACATCTACCACCTAACATTTGATTGGTTTTTAGACATCTGCCACACATCATATGACTGGTTTTTCAGACATCTACCACCTAACATTTGATTGGTTTTTAGACATCTACCACCCAACATTTGATTGCCTTTTAGACATCTACCACCCAACATTTGATTGGTGTTTAGATATCTACCACCCAACATTTGATTGGTTTTCAGACATCGACCGCCCAACATATGATTTTTTTAGACGTCTACCACCCAACATTTGATTGGCTTTCAGACATCTACCACCCAACATTTAATTGGTTTTCAGACATCTACCACCCAACATTTGATTGGTTTTTTGGACATCTACCACCCAACATTTGATTGTTTTTTAGGCGTCTACCACCCAACATTTGATTGGTTTTTCGGACATCTACCACCCAACATTTGATTGGTTTTTAGGCATCTATCACCCAACATTTGATTGGTTTTTCGGACATCTACCACCCAGTATTTGATTGGTTTTTCAGACATCTACCACCCAACATTTGATTGGTTTTTAGGCATCTACCATCCAACATTTGATTTGTTTTTATGGATCTACCACACAACAGTTGATTGGTTTTTCAGACATCTACCACACAACATTTGATTGGCCAAGCAGCACAGAGATTCAGTCACGACTGGAAGAGGTGCCTGGCTATAGTGAGGAGGCCGTCATCAGTAAACTGGAAAGCTATCATCGTCACATAGACGGCATCAAGAGATGCTATGAGAAAGTAATAAAGGTTATCAATGCTGATCAGCCTAAAGCTGATGTCTTTGCTCAAGGTAAGTACAGAGTTATTCCACTCGATGAGTTCTCACCCTGGTATTGATCTCCCTTCCATGTGCATTTATATGTATATGAGTGTCATGTTAGATGAATTTGTGTACCCAAACTAAGCACGGTATAGGCCAATTTTTCATCAGACATGATGCAATTATTTCTTTAAAACAGATTTAACTTTGTATGATTATGAAAATTTAAGTCTGGTTTTTGTTTCAATAAAATTGAGGAGCCTAGAAGTTATAAAGCCTACCTAAAAGAAGTATCCTTGCAGTAACTAACCGGAGTCAGTGACTACAACTATTCAGACTGTACACCATACTCAAAACTTTTATAAGGACATTTGTGTACATTTAGGTATAGTCATTTTGATTACAGTAACTTGGTGTGTGAAGTTTTGCTTAGATTGCTCAGAGCGAGAATGTTTCCTCCAGAATACAGCTGACTAACAAGTTAATTGACCATTTCATTAGATTGCCACTTTGCAGTATGTTACAAGTTTGAGGTACGCTGCAAATTTGTGGCTTTAGGTTATTTGGTTCAGTTCCTAAAGTGTGTTGTCATTTCATACAGAGGCGTAATTAACGATTCTTGTTTCAGTGTTCTCTTACCTAACGACTATCCCACGCTCCGTGGCTCCCCACACCCCACGAGTCATTCTACTGGGGCCTACAGGCAGTGGCAAAGGAGTCCAAGCTGCTTTACTTGCCAATAAATACAACATTGTCAAAGGTAAGCTCCCTGTAATGGATAAATGGTTAGCGTGCTAGAACATTACAATAAGAGGAGCCTCTGACCAATGCGGTCACTGTGAGTTCAATATTTTTGTCTTAAATAGATTATATTTAGTTCCATTGAAAAAGTGAGTACATTCCTTGGGAAATAATCATATTGCGTTGTCAAGATGTGCGTGTATGTTTGTGTTGTCCAGTGTCGTGTGGGCAGCTGATCAAACAGGCCGTGGCAGACGAGAGTAAGCCCGGACTGGCTGCCAAAACCTACCTGGAGAAGAGTATGCAGGGTAAGTATGTGGACACTGACAGCTTGTTGATCATTCCAGTCTGTTAGTTTAATTACTTACATCAGCCTTTGTTGGTTTGTTTACTTGCATTTATTGTCTTCTTTTATCAGGCTTTGTCTGTTGGTTTGTTTGTTTTGTGTCAAACTGTTTTCTTGGTTTTTTGCTTGCCTTTCAAATGTTAAAGTTGATGCAGTAAGACGGAGATATCATTGCTTGAAGTTAATGATTGAAGTCCTTTAGATATGCATGGGGTTTGAAGTGAGAGAATTGGGTGATGAACATGTATAGACTTGGAAAAGCGGTCCATAAAGGTCCATAAAGTTTGACTGCACAGAAGAAATGTTCTAAACAGTTTGACTGCACTGAAGAAGTGTTCTAAAAAGTTTGACTGCACTGAAGAAATGTTCTAAAAAGTTTGACTGCACTGAAGAAATGTTCTAAAATGTTGTACTGAATGAGACTGAGCAGTATTAAGACTGACTTCTTTAAGAATAAAAATTTTTTTACCACTTTTGAACAAACAAGCCAAAGAGTATATTTTACATAAAACTTGACGTACATATATTTTATATGTGATATATGTTGCAGTACCAGACAGTATTGTGCTGACGATCCTCCGGGAGAGGCTGGCCCAGCTGGATTGTGTTAGTCGAGGGTGGGTCCTTCATGGTTACCCCCTTTCACGGGAGCAGGCAGAGCAGCTGGACAGGGCAGGATTCACTCCCAACAGGTATTGCTTCTAGCCTCATAGGTATAGATGCTAAAGGCAGTGAAGAAGGGACAGACCTGGGGGGGGGGGGGGGGAGGGCGTACATCATGTTTTTATCTGACATGGGAACAGGCAGAGCAGCTGGACAGGGCAGGGTTCACTGCCAGCAGATTTATATAGCTAGCCTCATTGTAGATGCTAAAGCAGTGTGATCTAGTGTGGGAGGTGGGATGGGGTGTTGAGGTCTGCACAAGTCTCCAATCAGTTAAGTTAATCATTAAAAGTGCTGGGAGATATTAGGTCGTTGAATGTCCTCGAAATTCTCACACAAATCACACACTATAGGGTGTTTTATGAACAAGTAGCAGAGTTATTTCCCACATTCTTTTTCAGGGTGTTTTTCCTGAACGTGCCAAATGACTCGGTGGTTGAGCGACTGACCCTGCGGGCCACAGACCACCTGACCGGGGAGAGATATCACATGCTCTACAACCCGCCTCGTTCCCAGGAGGTGAAGGAACGTCTGCGCTGCCACCCTAAAGATCGCGAAGAGAGCGTCCGCGGCCGACTGGCAACATATTACACATTCCAGGAAGAGCTGAATGATTACTACCTAGAAGCGCAACATATCAACGCTGACCAGGATCCACATACTGTGTTTGAGAACATCGAGAGTATGATTGTCAATCCTCTGCCTAAACAGTACGACAGATAACTGGTTTGAACATCAGACTGTGGACACTGTTACCTACTTGCACATGTCATCTGAAAAGTCAGATACCCTAATTCCTCAACCTTTTTGCATATGAAAGACCAACTTTTAGTGCAATTTATGCACATTGTTAATTTGATTTTGGAGATGAATCTACATTCGTTAGATTGGCCAATTTCAGGGCTTCACAAAAAGTGTAACTATATGAGCCTACACAGAATAATGCCTTCAGAAGATGTTTGAATAAACACCTTGCAAACGTGCGAAAAGGTTAAAGAATTAGAGCAATGGGGTGCTTACATTGAACTATTTATTAATTGTTTCATAACTTCTCCGCTTATTTCTACTGAGAAAGCATGTACAATAAACGACCAGAAATTTTGCCCATTACAAAGTGGCACATTTTGCCTTTTCTCATTTGTACACTGTATTTTCTGAATTGATTCTACTTGGGTGTATGATTCTATACAATTGCATGTATTTACAGTTTAGGAACCTGTGCTCAGCATGACATGTTTTCATGCCATAGTTATGAGTTATGTGAAATGGCATCTGAATAGCTTTGTATTTTGTCCTGGTATAAAATAAAACTTATTTTATGAAGTTTGGAAGACAATTGATGTCCATTCAACTGAACTTGGCCTGGTAAATTTGAGTTTGCTCGAACAAATATTTACATGAAAAAATGGACTGATTTTTTAGAAATATGGGAAAAATTCCTAAAATAACATCTCTGGTGCTGAAATTAAGGAATTCAGTCAAATTGGATCTCTCAAAATAAGGCGAAATGATAATTTAAACATGTTTGAAATTTTAAGTCTGATACAATACTTACGGCTCTATATGGCGGAGATGCTTGTCATTTCTTATGAGCTATATCCATGGAATTCTGTGAAACTGTATAGCGATGATTAGGTGCAGCTTTGACTGGCTATAGAAATCACTCCTCTTCTTTGCCCAAAGCTACAAAAGCGGAAAGGGGACTTGGAAATGCTGCAGTCTCTCTGCCCTTTTGTGGTACAAGTACCTATGAAAGCATAGAAAGTAGCGACTTTGGCTGTAAAGTTACCAATAGTACCCACTGGTATAGTTTGAATCAATCAATTGATGGTGTCTTCGTGGCGAAGGTGGTTAGCGTGTCAGAATGCTGACCCAGGAGCCTCACCCAAGTGTGGTCGCTACGAGTCAAGCTCATGTTGGCTTCCTCTCCAGATGTATGTGGGAAGGTCTTCCAGCAACCTGTGGATGGTCGTGGGTTTCCCAAAGACTCTGCCCAGCTTCCTTCCACCATAATGCTGACCACTGTCATATAAGGGAAATATCCTTGAGCAAGTTAATCAAATAAACAAATACTTCTATCAGTCATGTGCCCTTTTTAGTATATTACAAAAGAGGAAGCAGGCCAGCCTGGTGAACCATATCCATCCAAATTTCACAACAAAAGTGGTAACTGTGTGTGAACCAACTCCCAATAATATATGTGAAGTTATATATAAAGTGAAATTCTCAGGTGCAGTTTATAACTTACAGATAAAAAACAAAAACTACAGTTCCTTAATGGCGGAAGTTTTTGGATGTCCTGTGAATATGTGATTTAGTGCTCATCAGAAGCACAGCTTGTATCTGACCACAGAGAATACATACTCAGCATTTAGAATTTACATATTTGTTAGATTTGTGTTTTTTTACTTAAAGATGAGAAAACACTACTATGAAGTACATAACACTCTCCTGGAAAACAACTTTCTGTATTAGAACTTTTCAAACTGGCAAATAAATTTATATGCTTTCTAAGCATTATACTCAATGGCGGTCTGTTGCGACGCAGTTGGTTTTGATGTCACATTTGTAATTTTTTGCTAGAAATTTTTATAGCCCGTGAAGATCCTGTCTTCTGTAAGGGATGGTCATGTTGAATTGCAATCTTACAGTGCATCACACGATAAGAAACAAACTTTCAGAATTTCGTTTATTTATACGTTACACCAATCAAAAAAAAAAAAGAAAAATTTATACGTTTGGTTAACGTCACACTCAAGAGTATTTTACCTATCCAATGGCTGTCAGTTTTAAGGGATGAAGAAACCAGAGTTCCTGGGATAAACCCGCAAACATTTGGCAAATTCCTGACAAACTTTCTCATGTGTGATGTACAAACCTGTACACGTATATCATATCTGTTAAGACAAGTGGTCTTCACTGAATGTTTATTAGACGGTGTTCAAGAGCACATGAGGTCATCCACCACTTGTCACCAAAGCCCCATGAGCTGAGTAATAGCGAGGGAATAAACAAAATCCCTGTCCAGCACTGGGTTTGAACCTACATACCATGTGCCCCTCCAGGCTACTGAGGAACATTCTAAACTAAAAAACATGTAAAGAACTAAAGCTAAACAAAGAACATATGCTTATTTCCTTTATTGTACTCAAAGAGACTTAAATATACAGTAATGGATGCATTTCAATATTTACATGTAAAAGTAATATATAATCATACATAATATGGTTCTATTTTTTTTTCTTATAAAGTTCAATGATCAAAATGTAAAATAAATCCATCTTTTTATTATCAATATTAAAAGAGCGTAATAAAAATGTTGATATTTTAATACATGAAGGATGTGTTAACAACAAAAATCCAGCTGAAATAGTCCACATTGAGGGGTTATTTCCGATCCAACACATAACTGATCCACATCATTGATTTCAAACATAGAAACACTGCCATAACAAATTACAAACTAAAGGATCAAAGCTTTAGTTTCACATGTAGATACAACAACAATGGACCAGACTATAACCGAATATACATATATGTACAACATAAGATCTGAAAATAAGCCATATTCAAGTTACATGTGGCATTGTACCAAATAAAATCAAAGACTCATCACCACACTTAAGAAACACATACTTCATTTTGTGTTTGCGGGAAAGCTGACACTCAAAAATCCCAAAACGGCACCAAAATAAAACTGAAAATCCACCCTACATTGGGTTCTTCCCATCCAGTTTACTTACGAATTTCATGTTCTTCAAAGCTTTTCGATCATGTGTAAATATGTCTTCAATAAGAAAAATTGCAAGGATAGCCCAAATTCTCCACAAGTTCATGATTTTCAAGTTTTATTTTTATACCCTCCTCAGATATTGCAAAAAAAGATTTATTCTGCTTGTAAAACAAGTTAAATTGGTGTGGCCTTAGCGGCATAAATATCCAAACATTTGGTGATGATGTTATATGACCGGGCTTGCCAGCTGGGGATTTGAACCAGTGATCTCTGGGTTTTGAGTCCACGCTTTTTATTTTGCATTTTATTTTGACAATATTCAATATTTTATCATTTGACTGTTGTGTTATGCTCTAATTTTCAAAGATTCTTCTCTTACAAAGACGGCAGGTGGGCTTACGGATGGAAGACACTGCTGCACTACGCCAAGTAGCAGACAAACCTCCTGGCTTAAAGCTGCAGCAAACCAGCCAAAGCTGGACTTGAACCTGTGATCTCATTGGTCAGCCTCCAATCACTTCAAGCTAAACAAACCAGCAAGGCTTTTTGCTTTAGGTGTGTTAAAGTCTGTGTTAAATAGGCTAAATTTCATTAAAAAATGAAGTCATCAGTTAAGACTGATAACCTGCATCCAATCATGCACTAAATTCAAGTACGTTCATCTTGCTTTTACAACATAGTTTCTGTAGCTTTTCTTGCATCAGTTGTTGAGTGAAATTATAAGAACAGACTGTTACGTCATCCCTCTTTAAAGGTGAAATTTTTAGCGGTAATATTTCATCATGTCGCTGCCAAAAGTTGACAAATTTGCATATTTATGGATCAAACATATAAATGTACACATTAAACAGCAATAACGAGGAGCTATGCCCAAGGATAATCATTAGGAGAGAGAGACATGACAGAAGGTGACAAAACAAAGCAAAACAAAAAAAAAAGGAAACAAAAAAAACAAAAAAAAAACCAGGAAACAATCCAGTGTTGTATAATTTTTTCAAGCTTACAATAAATATTGGTTGGTGACAACCTTAACTGAAAGAAAGGTAACAAGGATGTGACAAACGGAAGAACTCACTGTTGTAACAGCCAGGAAATGCTTTTACACGAAAGAGCCAATGACAGGAAACAAGGCTACATTTAGAATTTCTCCTTAAAACAGGATGACAATTTAAGCACCCTTTAATACCCAAGTCTGTGTCAATAAATGTACCCTAAATGACCTAAAAATCTGACCACAATAGAGCGTTTTTTTTTTACAGACAAATAAATGTCATGAGATTTCTGGAGCTAAAATTTATATTTTTAGCTAAAAATAATATAATGTTACCTTGCAAACACCTCTCAGAGCATCTTTCTAAAATCAATAGAGCTCCCAAAATCTGGAAAAATGGGGAATTTAGTTGTGGATGAAATTTCAGGTCATTTAGGGTCAATTCTTTGTTCCATGTATAGTAATCTGAATATACTACTCTCTGACCACAATGCCCAGGAAACGGTGAAAGCTACATTTCATGACTGAAGCATGCAAAAGCAAATATAACTGTACATATTCAGTCAGTTTTAATTTCCATGAAATAAAGGACATTCTTTTAGCATTCTAAAAACCATCTCAGAATCTATGTGTTGAAACAGACATTTCTATTCCAGCCGTCAACCAAGATTGACATCCTTCAAATTGTGACTGCAAGCCATACACAAAAAAAGGCTTATCCAGACAAATCACTAAATGACGAGGAGTCTGTGAACCGAGATAAATTTCAAATTGTGGCAATTATGAAACTCAAATGACAGTTAAAGATAACATAAACAGACTTTGGTTTTGCAGCCACAACCAATGCAGCCACATTTTTCCGTTTTCTCCCACAAGACACTGATAAAAACTCAAGTACCAAGCTCCCTGTGTCTTCAAATAGCACAAATGGGATAAATGAAAAATAAAAATACAATTATTTTCTTTCTTTTGATTTTTTTTCTTAATATTAAAAAATTACATTGATTTAAAAATTTTAAATCTTGAGGTGATCTGACAGCCATATCATTGGGCACTACTGATGTCACATCAAATTCAATGACTCGGCACTTTACCCTTTTTTCTGTTTTTAACACTAAAGTATCCAAAACTTATGAATGTTGGAGAGTTTTCCTTTGCTTGACATTGTTAATCATACTGACTTTTCAAAACTCTTAAAAACGAACATACCATCTAACAAACTGATATACAACACTATATTATGTAAATTAACTTAAATAACAGTCAGCTAATCACTTAACACAAATGTTATAAAATATACATTAGCTTTGAAGCATTATTCAAGATATATTTAAATACTACATGTATCTAATACAAAGTCTCTTAAGATTTTATACGTTTTATCAAATTCATTTTCTTTGACACAAACTGAATTTCTGCAACATAGAGGTGTAATCTACACACAGCAACTCTATCTACTACCATCTGTGCCAGCAGCTAAGGTGACATACCAAACAATAGATTTAACTTGTTGATTGGCTGGTTCAACTCCACCAATGAACAGTCACAATAAAAAAAAAAACAAAATTCAAAAAAAAAAAAAAACAATAACAGATACTAACAAAATTCTGTAAGTGCTAATCATTTGCAAGAAGACAACAATTGTAACAGAGAACTGTGATTCACAGAATAAATCCAGCTTGTTGATGTCAGGAAAACAAATACATATCTACAAATAAACAATTTACATCTAACTTTCTTCTTTCTCAAAACTCTCCACTGCCTTCCTCAACTGTTGAAGTTCTTTTCCTTCAAACTCTCGCTTTATCCCGCGCGGTAAGCTGCGACATGACGACAGATTGACTGCCCGCAGACGTGGACAACGGCTCAGAATTGTACTGGAATTGAAAAAAAAAAAATAAAATAAAATAAAATAAAGCAGTGATGTACATTTAGATATATTGCAGTCAAAGCCCTGTCCCACAAAGCTGATTGTTACCAAAATTGCAGCACGTCAAAGACATGTTGCTATGGTTGCTATGGCCATTATGATGGACTTGGCCTACGATTGTTTTGTGGAACAATTTATTTATTTATTTGATTGGTGTTTTAAGCCGTACTCAAGAATATTTCACTTATACGACGGCGGCCAGCATTATGGTGGGTGGAAACCGGGCACAGCCCGGGGGAAACCCACGACCATCCGCAGGTTGCTGGCAGACCTTCCCACTTCCGGCCGGAGAGGAAACCAGCATGAGCTGGACTTGAACTCACAGCGACCGCATTGGTGAGAGGCTCCTGGGTCATTACGCTGCGCTAGCGCGCTAACCGACTGAGCCACGGAGGCCCCCATTTGTGGAACAACACACGGCAGAATTTTAAACACGCTCCAATGAGTTGATTCATAAGTCCATCACTGTTATTTCCATTTTGCGGTTTAATAATGACATTCAGAAACAGAAACAATATCATTTGCATACATGTACTATATTCTCCCCCAAACAAACCTATAAACTACAGTCTTACAGGTTAAATATTTTTCAGTACAGCTTCAAACTCCAATCAGATCAAACAAGTTAATTCAGAGGATGCATATCCCATGCTTTTAAAATGTGCCAAATTTTGGCATGAACCAAGCTGCTATTGGAATTTTATCTGACTGGATAAAAAAGTGAACCTGCACACAAAATTTTATTTATTTACTTATTTATTTGATTCATGTTTCACGCCATACCCAAGAATATTTGACTTACGCAATGGCCGCCAGCATTATGGTGGAAGGAAACTGGATAGAGCCTATGGGAAATCCACTGCCATCCACAGGTTGCTGGCAGACCATCCCAAGTACACAAAATGTTATCAAAATTGGACAATATTTGGAGCAGTGATACATAATGGATATACATGTACAAAGAGACCCATGGTAACATTGCTTGATCTTGATGAAGCATCTTGTGATAAATTCAGTTACACTGACATTGATATAAAGCTGACCTGATGGTTGAACATTCGATGTTCGTCCCCGCCAAATCTAACACCTCCACCCGACACTCGTCTGGGAACTCTGTCAACAGCTCGATGCCTGCGTCCAACACGTTGTCACGGTAACTGTTCCATGACAAATCCAGCTCCACCAAACTGTGACGCCACTGCAATCAGGACCCAAAATCAGCCTTAGTCCGAGGTTTGTCAAAAATCAGATAATATTTGGAACAGTTATTGCATGTAATGTCCAAACCAAAGTGTGACAGACCAAAATTAATATTCCTCGCTATAGCGGAAGTGTTGGGTTTCCCAAAGACTCTGCCCAGTTTCCTTCCACCATAATGCTGACCATCGTCATATAAGGGAAATATCCTTGAGCAAGTTAATCAAATAAACAAATACTTCTATCAGTCATGTGCCCTTTTTAGTATATTACAAAAGAGGAAGCAGGCCAGCTTGGTGAATCACAACAAAAGTGGTAACTGTGTGTGAACCAACTCCCAATAATATATGTACTGCCTCTCAAAGTGAAATTCTCAGGTGCAGTTTATAACGTACAGATAAAAAACAAAAACTACAGTTCCGTAATGCCTTTTTTTTTTTTTTTTTTTTTTTTACCTTCTGCATAACAAGCTCAAATCCAAAGTCTGGTGTGACATGGACATTATTCTGTGCCAGTAGGAGCTGCTCCACGGAAGTGGCTGGGATGTGGATCAGGCTCCGGAAGGAGCAGAATGACCAGCCGCGGATGTCCAGCGTCTTCAGCTCTGTGGAATTCTTCAGGATCCTAAGGAAAGACAAAAATTTGACTTTGTATTGATTTCTTAACTGTTACGAATTGACTGAATGCTGGTGTCAGTCAACATGTGAACGATTGCCGATGTCCATGAAAATAGTCTAACATGTTACTGTTGTCCATTTGAATAACTTGAATAACCACTGCTGTCAATCAAAATGTGAATGACCACCGATGTCCATAAAAATAGTCTAACATGTTCCTGTTGTCCATTTGAATAACTTGAATAACCACTGTTGTCAATCAAAATGTGAACAATCACTGATGTCCATGAAAATAGTCTAACATGTTACTGTTGTCCATTTGAATAACTTGAATAACCACTGCTGTCAATCAAAATGTGATCGATCGCTGATGTCCATGAAAATAGTCTAACATGTTACTGTTGTCCATTTGAATAACTTGAACAACCGCTGATGTCAATTAAAATGTGAACAATCACTGATGTCCATGAAAATAGTCTAACATGTTACTGTTGTCCATTTGAATAACTTGAATAACCACTGCTGTCAATCAAAATGTGATCGATCACCGATGTCCATTAAAACAGTCTAACATGTTACTGTTGTCCATTTGAATAACTTGAATAGCCACTGCTGTCAATCAAAATGTGATCGATCACCGATGTCCATGAAAATAGTCTAACATGTTATAGTCTATTGTATGCATAAGGATTACAGATCAGTGACTTTGTGTGTTATATTATGCCTGTCTGGTTAAAGCTATGTTGACCTCAGTGTGATCACAGCATTTAAGATAGGAGAAATCAAATGGCCAGACTATCATGCTAACATCTACTTATTACTGATATTTGAGAATAATCATTACACGTCAGCAATTTACTTCTTCGTGGATTCTGACCGACTTTAAAATAACCTGAAAGCCTTGGGAAGGATACAAGAGTTGAATGTCCCGGTCAGCACAGAAGCAACTGTTCCTCTTCAGTCGTATGTACGAAGGTCTGACAGCAACCTGCAGATGGTCATGGTTTTCTTTGGTTTCCTCACTTTGTAACAACGCCATTGCATATGTGAAATATTGAGGGAAAAATTCCAATCAGAAATAAAGAAATAAATCATAAAACTAAATGAAGGGAGATAACTCACCTGGACAATGCATCCCCATCCATGGCCAGTCTACAGGTGTTCTTGTTCGTGTTGACGGCAATGCTTAGCTCTTCAAGAGCGGGGAATCCTGGAGATTCGATCTGGAATGCATGAAACATACAAGGGATTAAATGAATGATCAATAGGTGGATACAGACTGGACACTCACATACAATGAGGCGACTTGAGGTGAAACAACACTGAGTTGTACAAAATAACACTAGAGAATTAGTGTTGTCGCCTTTTCATGTGTGACAAGATTGAGGCTTTAAGAACATCATGTGTTAGAGATGTGAGACAGTTGTGTTACCTGCTCTCTCTGGGTGGCCTGACTGGCTCGCACTTTGGAGTTCACAAATCGCAGGGTCTTGAGCTTTCGGCAGCCTTGCTGGAATTTCTCCACATTAAAGGATAGGTAATCAGAAGAGAAAAACACATTGGACACGTCCAGGAGTTCCAGATTTGGGCAGTGTGTCTGAAACATCATTACCAGATCAATTTGATGTACATACATGCAAAACATAAACATGCACAACTTAAACATGCAAAACATAAACATGCAAAACATAAACATGCACAACTGAACATGCACAACATAAACATGCACAACATAAACACGCTCAAGGAGTCCAGGGTCAGATTCTACAAAGAAATTTCTGACATTAAGTCAAAATTTAAAATGCGATCTTAAAGATTATTTTTCAACTTTTATAATGTTAAATTTTACCTTAAGCCAAATGTACATGTATCCAAATTTCAATTTTCGGTACCAAAAACTGGGCTTTGTGGAAAGATTTAAAATTTTGACTTAAGTCAGAAATGGCTTTGTGGAATTGAGACCCAGGTTTTAAACAGCAACTATTTCACTCTAAGAGGTTACACCAGAGTTCCAATCAAATCTTGGCTATTATAGTAATTCGTCAATCTTGCCGCATGTTTGCAAGGTGTTTATTCAAGCATATCCTGAAGGCATTATCCTTTGGTGACAGATAAAAATATATTTTTGTGAAGCCCTGAAACTGGCTAACCCAATTCATGTAGCTCACTCTCCAAAATTACACTAAAAATGCCAATAAATTGCACTACAAGTTGATCTGTCATATATGAAAAGTTTGAGGAATACTGGTACATGAGTTTAGGAATAGCCCAAAATCATTACCTTTTGCAAAAAATAATTTTTTCTGTGCATGTGTTACATGCATTTATAACTAAGTTCCTAAAATTCATAAAGCAGGTCGCATTTTGTCAAACTTTAGAATTATTATAATACTATAATTGTGACAGATACAGTTCTACTATTCACCGGAAGGCAATGATTCAAGCCATCCTTTGTATGTACAGAAAATTTAATTTTATTGGTGAATACGGACTTTTTGCCAAAAATCTGCAGTACAGCCTCTTAAATCTCTTAAATGAAGTCAGGACAGCAAGACAAAACAGGCCTTACAAAATATGATGTTAACAACCAAATCCAGGATTGGACAGTGGATTGAAACAGGGGACAGGTATAAATATGGACACAAGTATAAATATGGACACAAGTATAAATATGGACAGTAGTATAAATATGAACACCAGTATAATTATGGACACAAGTAAAAATATGGATGCAAGGATAAATATGGACTCAAGAAAATACGACATAATGCACATTAAAATTGCAGCTTTGGCCAATGGGTTTATAACATTATGAACAGGACATTAATGAAAAGTACAGTTACATATTTGTGTAGTGAGTCTGAAGTCAAACATTTATCTGAAGTTCTAGAAAATACTCTCAAAAAAATAAAGTGGAAAATCTCCAAATATTCAAAACAGACTACAATAATACTGAAACATTTAATAAGAAACCAGCAGATAAAACAACATTTACAATTGTATAAACACACTCCACATGAACTTTGCATTGAGTTCTTTTGAGATGGAGGTGCAAATACTCACAGAAATACAGTTCAAGACGGAGTTAAATCCCTTGAGTGTGTTATTGCCCAGGGTCAGGTGAGTGACGGAGTTGCCCACTCGTTCTAACAAGTACTTCAGAGACATCTGAGACACAGCTTCAGTCTGCAGCCCAGAGAAACAAAAATACATGTACATGGCAAATTTCTGGCTCATTTATTTATTTATTTAAAAACAGGGTTAAATGACAAGGTTCGAGATAGTCTGACTGGCTTTTCCTCAATTGTACAAAAAATTGCATTGTATTAAAAACGCTGTTGAAAGTTTCAGAGAACAGTACGAAAAAAAGACTGCTGTCATTTCTAATTTTGTTCATGCAAGAACACTTGGTGTCACCCATCGCTGACAAATGATGCCCATAACACCATTCCTACATATCAGCTTTACCTGACGTCATATCTGCCGGATTCATCATCAAACGAGGACTGTTACCAAAATTTTATGGAAACTGCCAAAGATTTTGTTTTCGAGGGCTCTTCACTTAAAAGGCTGAAATAGGGTATTCATCATATACATCGATTTGAGTCTTTGATTTATTTATTTATTTGATTAGTGTTTTACGCCGTACTCAAGTATATTTCACTTATATGACGGCGGCCAGCATTATGGTGGGAGGAAACCGGGAAGAGCCTTTGGGAAACCCACGACAATTTGCAGGTTGCTGCCAGACCTCCCCACGCACGGCCGGAGAGGAAGACAGCATGAGCTGGACGAACTTGCAGCGACGGCATTGGTGAAAGGCTCCTGGAGATGATTTGAGCCTTTGAGCCCTTGTGTTAGATGTGTTTCACAGGGTGTCCTTAATATCATTTTAATATTTCCACCTGGTTTCTCTTGGGTCTGAAATAACACTTAAATTGCCAAAGTTGCCACATAAAGCGACAAACTTTTGTGTCAAAAGCAAGAAATTCCAGACAGTTGAGGTTCAAGACAGGGGACGCGTTTAACAACACAATATCTTTTTTCCCCACAATTTTATCTCAAAATCCTGTTTCCTCATCTTTTTTTTTCACTCTTCATTCTATGTATATTTCATGTACATGTGTTAAAATTCATAAGATAAAAAATGTATCATAAAATTTTGTTTCACTCTGTTTATATAATGTACAGGCACTTTATACAAGTAATACATTTAGTTTCATACAGTTTACAGAAAGACATGTCAGTCGCTTTAATAGTAACCAGACCAAAATCGGTTATACTCTACAAGACCTTTGCCACCAGGGTGTTAATACAGGGTACATCTGTCTGAACTTACCGAAGTCGCTGAGAGGTCAATTTTCGCCAAACAGGGGCAGTTGTCAGCCAAAACCTGAACCGCCCGGGATGTGATTTTAGGGCAGTGTGACAAGTTGATACTCGACAGCTTTGGGCAGTTCTCTGCCAGTGACTAAAAAATAAGTAAACTAATGTGTTTAAGTCTTAAGAGCACATTTCAGGTGAAGAAAGGTGACAATTTTCAACATCATCTTTGTTCATTTCATATGCGAAATACATAAAAGGCCAGAACTAGATTAGGCGACACCAGATTTATTTTTGTGATTTTATGGGCAAGCCGACACGAAAAAAATCCAAGTGGAATAAAAATAATATTTTTATACCCTAAACCTTTTTGTTGTGTGTGATCTTAACATTCTTACATGGTTTTCCTGTTTTTCAAGGCTTTTCAATCAAATAAATATGTCTTTAACAGTCCACTTTTCCCACAAATTAGTTTTTTTTTTACTTTGATACCCACTGAAGACATCTGAAAAATATATTCTGCCCATAAAACAAACTGTTAAATTTGTGTGGCCTTACCATACACTAAACCAAAGTAAACATTTCATTTCACTGATTTGTCCTGCCTTACCTTGATGCCATTGTAGGTTAGTAGCTTCCAGCCGTTAAGCTGTATGTCAGTGCAGAGCGGGATGCGGTGTGTACTCAGCCAAGTCAGGTACCGCTCTTGACTCTTGATCCAGCCATAGGACAGGTCCACGCGTAACCACAGCTGAGAGTTACAGCTTGTGTTGTACCACAGCCTACATACACGCGCAGCTCTGCAGCAAATACACAGAAAGTGAAAGTGAAAGTAACAACTGTGAAAAATGAAAATGTTACAGGATAGCATCGTTGATAGGGACAAAGCTGGAACAAAGTGAAAATTAGTATGTATTGGTAGAATTTGTCTTCTTTGGGAGACTTCAGGTCAAATGCACCAGATTTTGCAAAGTGTGAAGCTTTTCTTGGAGTTCAGGTTGAATTGTACATGTATGAAGTTTTGTGATAAAAGATAGTTTGATAAAAGTAATATAAGCTGATTTTTAACCCTATATACACTGTATAGAGCTTTGGGCACCACTAGCTTTGGTGATATCGTCAGAAAAAAAATGCTTAACCACAAATAATTGGTTTGTTTTGTTAGAAATTATTCCTATATGGCACCACTTATCACTCAGGATGAAATTATCAAGAAAAAAATTTAAGGTTTTCATTCCAAACTTTAAAAGTGACACTGAGACCATGCATAATAAAATGTTATAACATGCAACTCAAATGACACTTTCTGAGTGAGTGAGTGCTTAGGGTTTAACGTCGTACTTAACAAACAATTTTTCAGTCATATGACGAGGAAGGAGTCCTTAGAGCGTGAGTACATGTATTAAATGTGCCTTCTCGTTGCAGGACAGATTTCCATCGCTCCTTTACCTAATGCTACTTACTGAAGGCAAGTAAGCCACCCCACCCAAGCCTTTATGCTGATACAGGTCACCCCCCAGTCGTTGCACTATCCCCTTAATGCTGAACGCCAAGCGAGGAAGCGAGGAAACCCTTTTAAGGTCTTAGGTGTGACGCCACCAAGAAATGACCCTGGATCTACCGCCCCAGAAGCAGACACTCTACCAACTGAGCTGGTAAACGCCTGACCAACAGAGTGGATGAATCCTTGGTATTTAAGGTCGTACTTAACAATTTTTCAGTCATATGAAGATGACGAGTCATTAGGTGTGCGTACATATACTGCGTCTTCTTGTGGTTGGCCGAGTTCATAACGCCAAAGTGCTGTCACTACTGAAGTACCATGCTGAAGACATCAGACTTGACACCCAATCCAGTTACATTATAAATACTAACACCAGGCCAACCAGAGCCAGGTCAGGAGTTTAGGAGCAAAAACATCTTCCAAACTAAAGTAGCTCTAGATCGTGCCCTGTCTATTTAATAATTCTGTTGTATATTCAATTGTCTCTGACAAACAATGTGAAACCCCATGGCCAAACCAACAAAAAAAAAAGTGCTAAAACAGTCCACAGTGGCCTAAAAACCATAAATGACCTACAATTTCGCTCACAAAACTGCATTTTTAAAGGCCACGAAATGTCATAAAATATTATTTTTGGTACTGAAACTTTTCCAGTAGAATATCATTGTATGTACCCAGCAAACCTCAGAACACCTTTCTAAAGTCAAGAGAACTCTCAGAATCAGGAAAAATGGGCAAGTTAGTCATTGACGAAATTAATGGTCATTTGGGGCACATGTAATAATCTATTAAGAATCTGCATAATGTTATCCCATTGGTTCTTTACCTGTCGTCTTAATTACATGTACCTATGCAAAGAAGGTTATAATTTTGCCACACTTCTTTGTTTGTACCTCTGTCTGTCTGTCTGTCTGTTGGCAACTTTATGGGTAAATGTGAGACACTACTAAATCTATTATTAAAGGTACTTGGATGAAATTAAATCTGGAGCATGCCCTGGCTTTGGGCCAATAACCACTCCAGTAAGGTTTGCTGGTGAAGTGGATCTTGATCCGCAGCCAGGATTTTTTTTAAACGATTCTTCATCACACCAGATGTCAGTTTACAGAAAAAGATATCCACACAGAGATTTTGATTAAACACAAATGCAGAGTGCAGTCCCTTTGTCTGTAGTGGGAGATTTGTACATTTAAAACTCTTATCTGTGATTAACAGATTATTTGTACACTTGCAAGCCTTTACATTCCTGAAACAAAATGTAGGCGTGTTAAGCACAATGAAGAAAGTGAGGTATACAAATAATTAAGATGTGTCAATCACACTCCCGATCTTCTACAAGGGGTGTGATAATCAAATACCAGCTTAATCATGAAAACAAGGGCCTGCCATACACTGGTTGGTGACTACATGCACCTTAAGCTATTCTGGACAGTTTGACTGAGGTCTGGAGAGACCGACACAAAAAAGGCAATACAGCTGAGTTCTTTGAAAGTGCAACACCCCTGATCTGGAAGTCTTGTCACAAAACAAGGCTTAATAACTTCCCTAATTTCTCAACCTTTTCGCATATGGAAGAGCAGCTTTCAGTGCAATTTATGCACATTTTTAATTACGCTTCCAAGCTTTGCTTGGAAGACAAGTGTTCTTGCTCAGATTATTTTTTTTCTTCTCTGACAAATGTTTTTTTCATTTGCAAGAAAACTGCACGTCACACTGGTTAACTTTCTACACATGCTCATTACCAAATCGCTTGGGCTACCTGCTGGAGTATCAAACTTTACCCACCTGTGAACCAATTATGGGCCATGTTGGAGAAATTTGAAAATCGAAGAAAAACTTCTTCTCCAGAAGTGCTGATCTGATGGCATTGAAAATTGATATGCATGTACAAGCCTACTAGGAGTATCAGGATTGGAAATTTTATACAAATCGGCTGAGAAATGTGGAAACTCACTATTGGTTGTATTAGTCACGTGATGATCTGTTATGGAATTTTGAAAAAAAAAAAAGATAGCAATCAGATGTAATCTGACTTGCTGATAAGAATCTTGGTTTTAGTTTTTTCCTATGATGTATAGTTTTTCTTCAAATTGCAATTAAAGCTAATTTTAGTGTCATTTTTCAAATGTCATGTGACTGTTCACCACAATAGCTATGAAGCTGAAACCTGGTTAGTAGATAGATCAACTACAGATCTTCATTTTTGACTGCTAGAACCACAGAGCTAGGACAGATAGGTTTGCCATTAAAATGCGTTTAAAAACTTGTTATTTTTATTTACAGTCAGCTCTTAAAATTGCAATATCTACAAAATCAGTAAAAACAAACTTGGCAGTTTTAATAACGAACATATGAAGCAGCTTTTGACGTCTTGTGCTGTTGGGCTAGTCACAAAATTTAGCAGCCATTTTGAATTTTACTGTTAAGCCTAAACTGTAAAACGGCTAATGATCTTTAGATGAAATTCCACTTGCAAGTTTTGGGTGGATCGCCTTACCTATATTGTAAAAAAAAATGTTTGTTTGATATACAAGTTGTACTGTAAATAAACAATGAAATTAGCTAAAAAGTAGGTCAAGTCTAAAAACTGCTTAAAATGATTAAATAAGAATTAAAATGATTTAATAAGAATCTGTAAGAATATTTCTGTACATGGTATAGTTTTCAGATTATGGCCAAGAAACCATCTAGAAAATGAAGTATGACATAAAACCCAGCAGTGTACATACATAGAGGAACTGACAGAATCTCTCATTCAAATAACACAAGAGCTTCACTGTACACTGCTGGTTACAGGATATGCATTCTAGTTCTGTCTGGCCACAGGAGCAGTAGATCAAAGAAACAATCTCTCTATACATGTGGCCCAGCACTGCTATTTGAGAGCAATGTTGTTTTTTTTCTCTTTCTCTTCACTGTCTTTCACCACAGCCCAAATGAACACTGTCCCTAGCAGTCACCGGTTCAAATCCAGTTCATTCCTGCCAATTTTTGTTCTCTTTTTTTTGCTTCAATTACCATGACATTATTAGGCACCAGACTACCAGTCCTAGCAATCCAGTCTACTCCTTACCATGCCTACCAAATTCATTTTGGTTATATGGACACTATGGTTCATTTGTGGGAGACAGTGATGTCAGGCATTGCTGAAGTAGTTTTGCTTTCATTGAAAATACGAGCTCTGGTTTCGCCACAGTATTTGCAATTCAGTCGTTCAGAGAGTTCATAGTCTAATACAGATTACGTCTATAATTTATTGCTCGTGTTAGAGAAACCTGGGGTCTTTTCAGTGGAGCAAAGAATTGATAGATTTGAACAGTCTGTGGTGAAGAAAATGCAAAGTTTTGGAAAGTGGACACCAAAAGCTGTGTTCACAGACCACTTGGAAGCCGTGTAACTGCATGCAGTTCTAGTTTTTGAAAGGCAAACTTACACTGGTTGGGCTGGTCAATTTCAGGGCTTCACAAAAAGTATAAATTATCAGTTTACATAGAATAATGCCTTCAAAACATGCTTGAATAAACACTTTGCAAACATGCGAACAAGTTGAAGAGTTACTGTAAATTTGGATCCAAACTATTCATGTAGCTCTAGCCTCATACCCCTACTTAATACTACATGTAGCTATGACATACCCAGTGTTGCATTTAGCCTCATACCCCTACTTAATACTACATGTAGTTATGACATACCCAGTGTTGCATTTTGTGTCATACCCCTACTTAATACTACATGTAGTTATGACATACCCAGTGTTGCATTTTGTGTCATACCCCTACTTAATACTACATGTAGCTATGACATACCCAGTGTTGCATTTTGTGTCATACCCCTACTTAATACTACATGTAGCTATGACATACCCAGTGTTGCATTTTGTGTCATACCCCTACTTAATACTACATGTAGTTATGACATACCCAGTGTTGCATTTTGTGTCATACCCCTACTTAATACTACATGTAGTTATGACATACCCAGTGTTGCATTTTGTGCCATGTTCTTGCACTCTTCTAGCACCCTTCATTCATGTCATTAATTTATCTATTTGATTGATGTTTTAGGCCATACTCAAGAATATTTCACTTATACAACGGCAGCCAACATTGTGGTGGGAGGAAACCAGGCAGAGCCCTGGGGAAATCCAAGACTATCCACAGGTTGCTGCAAGACCTTTCCACATACAAAGAGGAAACCAGCATAAGCTGTGCTTGAACTCAAAGTGACCTTGTTGGTGAGAGGCTCCTGGGTCATTGCGCTGCGCTTACGTGCTAACCCCCTTAGCCACTCAGGCCCACCTCATGCTATTAAGACTGAATGGCTGATGTTAAAAGACAGAATGTCAAAAATTTAACTGACAAACCAACAAAATGGCAAACCAACAGAATGGCAAACCAACTAATAGAGTTCCTTTAACAGTTGCATCTGAATGTAAATGCAATCCTCATATACAAAGACAAATTTACAGAATGAAAAAAATGGGCAAGTAAAAGGTTGAACAAATTTTGCAAATAAAATTTTCTGAGTACAATTCAAAAGAAAAATTGTTAGTTATGTGAGTGCTGCTGATTTCAGATTTTTGTTAGTGGAGGAAACTGTGCAGAAAACTGTGACTCCCTATCATGCGTTAAAAAAGTACGGCAAATAACCAAAAATTTCACCAAAAACGTGCATGTTTCGGGGGAATATGATAAAATAGTACTTTTTGAGCTGAAACTAAGAAACTAAGGATCATATCCTACACTGCAAAATAAATCTCAAAACAGCTTTGTAGGATCAGTATTATTCTCAGAATCGGTCAAAATGTTCAACAATTAATAGCTCAGTCTTCAACTGTTCCATTTTTCTCATATTGCTGACATATTCAAATATACCCTAGATGACCATAACTTTCATCCATGATGATTAAAATTGCCTGTTTTTCTGGTTTCTGAGAGTTCTATTGATTTTAGAAAAGTGCTTTAAGGTTTGCTTGGAACATGGGATGATAATCTGTTGTCAGCACCAAAAATAATATTTTAGGGACGTTTATTTGCCTCTAAAATGTGAAAAATGGGCAAGTTAGTCATTGACGAAATTAATGGTCAATTAGGGTACATGTAATAATCTATTAAGAATCTGCAAAATGTTATCCCATTGGTTCTTTACCTGTCGTCTTAATTACAAGTACCTATGCAAAGAAGGTTATAATTTTGCCATGCTTACTTGTCTGTCCCTCTGTCTGTCTGTCTGTCTGTCTGTCGGTCTGTTGGCAACTTTATGGGTAAATGTGAGACACTACTAAATCTATTATTAAAGGTACTTGGATGAAATTAAATCTGGAGCATGCCCTGGCTTTGGGCCAATAACCACTCCAGTAAGGTTTGCTGGTGAAGTGGATCTTGATCCGCAGCCAGGATTTTTTTTAAACGATTCTTCATCACAACAGATGTCAGTTTACAGAAAAAGATATCCACACAGAGATTTTGATAAAACACAAATGCAGAGTGCAGTCCCTTTGTCTGTAGTGGGAGATTTGTACATTTAGAACTCTTATCTGTGATTAACAGATGACTTGTACACTTGCAAGTCTTTACGTTCTCTAAAAAATGCAATTTTGTGGGCGGAACTTCAGGACATTTTGGGTATATAGTATCCACTGACCTGCATAGGAATGGCACAGCTCCCTCGGTAGATACAACCATCTGGAATATTTTGAGCAAAATTTCAGGGGGTACGACTTGTGCAGCACTCAAGCCTTTCTTCCCCACAACCACACTGGTGTCCTTGTTGTGCTTACTATCCTGCTTCTTAGTCTTGTGATCTTCCGAACTAGTCCTTTTTTCTTTACTCCGTTTTTTCTTTTTTGGCACAGGTCCATCGCCAAGATGTTTTGAGCGTCTCTTTTTCTTGTGCTTACTCTTGTCTCCCTTGCTTTTCCTCTTCAGTAAGAGGAGGGGAGAAGGGCTGCTCTGTGCAGATTCTACACAACTCGATGAGGTTTCACTAAAACCACTTTCTAACTGACTATGTACAGCAGATGAAGTACAAAGATGATTGGACGCTTCTCCATGATTATCATTGGATGATGACGACAGCAATGAATCATGGGTAATGTCTGATTGACCAATGACAGGTGTTTTCTTAAATTTTGTACTTTCTGATACATGACTACCAGGAGGGGGTTTAACAACAGTTGATGTTACATCTAAGTTTTTATTCAAAGTACTCTCTGATATGATAGTTGACTCGATGATGGTGTCTGAACTGTCGCTATGGAAACTGTCACTGTCACTGCCACTGCTCTCTACGGAACTCCGTCCTCGTTTGAGCTTTGCCTTCAAGCCTTTGCGGGGTTTTCTGGAAGGAGAGAAAGAAAGGTTGTAAGGTACCTAAAAACCAGATATTGTTTTTGTTTGGTGTTTATTCTGCCAACTACCCTGATGATTTCCTAGGCGTTAATTTCTTAGGTGCTTAAAAGATGCTGGTGGATTCAGTTCAGTGACATTTTCCTAGAGCAGTCATTTTTGTTAGGCAGGCCCTAACTCAGGGCTTAAAGATTGCCCGTCAAAAACATCCAACCCACCCTCACCACACGTACGTACAGCCCACTGTGGATATGGCTCCACTGCCCCTGTACAAAGAACATTATGGAAAATGAAAAATTTGAATATGACCACTCACTTTGCTGGAGGTTTTGTTTTGGCACTGACATCTGCAGTATCAGGTTTACTGTCCTCTGTTGGATGATAGTCCGAGTCATCTGAATCATCTGAGGGCCACTCCTCTCCAGGTCTCACACCAAACGAAAACAATATCTGGTTTTTAGGATCCTTACGGTACCCTAGAATGCCCTTCTCAAGTTTTGACATCTTCACAATAAGTGTCTGGCATCAGTATTTGCATTTATTATCCTGAGAAAATTACCCAATACCTGAGAAAGAAAACAAGCGACATTTATTTAAATTTATTTATTTATTTCACTGGGGTTTAATGATGAACTCAAGAATAGTTAAATTATAAGACTGAGGTCAGGTTTATAGGTTTTTTTTTTTTTTTTTTTTTTTTTGATGTTTTATGCCGTACTCAAGAATATTTCACTTATACGACGGCGGCCAGCATTATGGTGGGTGGAAACCGGGCACAGCCCGGGGGAAACCCACGACCATCCACAGGTTGCTGACAGACCTTCCCACTTACGGCCGGAGAGGAAGCCAGCACGAGCTGGACTTGAACTCACAGCGACCGCATTGGTGAGAGGCTCCTGGGTCATTACGCTGCGCTAGTGCGCTAACCGACTTAGCCACGGAGGCCCCAGGTTTATAGGTGGAGGGTTAGCAGGGGAACATAACAAATCTTCGGACTTAATTTATGTACTCTTGATAGGCGTTTTAAGCTGTACTCAAAAGTAGTTCACTTGTATCATGACTGTTAGTGTAACAACGGGAGGAAACAGGACAAACCCATGGGAAACCCACGACCATCTCTAGGCTGCTGGTAGACTTTCCCATGTACAACCGAAAAGGAAGCCAGCATAAGCTGGTCTTAAACGCATGATGATTGCATTGCTGAGAGACTTCAAAGGCTAGCACGATAACGACTTGGCCTTCCTCACTTGAAGCTACATGTGTGTTCAAACCAGTCTAGATACACTACAAACTACACTCAATGTGGTTTTTGAATCTTAAGTTTTGATTTTTGATTTTTGCATTTTACCTGTTTATTAAAAAGCTCAGTTTCGTTTTCCTTCTGATTTTGGAATGGCTGTTGTTAACCTTCTCATGTCGAAAGCCATAACTGACAGAGGTCTGTTTGTCTAAATGGCCAATTTCGCATTCATGCATTTCTTTATTGAAAGAGCATGCCAAAGACAGCAGAAATGACAAAAGAGGATGTCAAAACATAATACGTCTGTTGAAAACAAACAAGGTTAGGTTCAAGATTTCATAGTTTAATTTGACTTGTCTGGTGCAGCAAGGTTAAAATATCAAATAACCTGATTTGATTCCAACCAAGGCTAATTCAATCCATGAATATGAACATCAAGGAATGGCATCTTTGTAATACCAGAACAAGTGTTTCGCCTTGTCTATGTCATAGAGGACGGCTATGGCTGTTGTGTTGCTGTGTTATGTTGTTGTTGACATTTCCAGTAGTTGATCAATCCGTAAAAAAAAAAAACGTTTCAGATGAGATCCATACGTCAAACTATGAAGACATCATGGTCATTCGAAATGCACATTAAGTTATGGTTATGTATACTGTACTTACCTGCACACGTGACAACACGTCTCAAGTCGCCTCACTAAGAAAACTAACTCTCAAACCGCCAATAATCATCTCAAAGTCTGCACTTAGCTTCCCTCCATGCTGGCAACCTTGACCTA
Source organism: Liolophura sinensis (assembly GCF_032854445.1). NCBI lineage: Eukaryota > Metazoa > Mollusca > Polyplacophora > Chitonida > Chitonidae > Liolophura > Liolophura sinensis. The sequence continues at coordinate 7,441,498 of NC_088307.1, forward strand.
TATCACTGAAACATTGTACTTCCGGGTTACCCGCCCACTTCCGGGTTAGTGTGCATTGGCAGGGAGAGCGGTAAATCCAACTAGTGACATATTTTGGAGCCTTACTCATTTTTTTATAGCCATTCTTTGTTGATTATATTCTCAGAACAGTGTTAAAGATACGCATCATTTCCGTTTCACGTCTGTTTTGTTTCCAGGAGAATAATTATTTACTTTGCAGTCTGTGGTGCGTTGTCAACAGACTTGTATTTTTGCTGTTACTCGTGTTACTAGTGTTACTGGTAATGATCCAAGTTAATCATGGTGGATGTGGTGTGAATTTACATGATAAAGAGGATGTCTAGACACAGAAGAATAAGTTGTTTGTAGATGATGTAGTTGAAGATGCCCTGACACATTTCATACACAGTGACAATTCAGTTAGATGGACCAGAAGCTAGAGACCACGTGATTTCCTTAGTAACAAAAGGCAAGGGTGAAGAAAACGGTCCTTCCAACGTTATTGCATAGGAAAATGCCTATTTTTGAATCGTTGTCAGCACTCCTGTATCCGTTGGATTTGTATAATTATCAGCTTTCCAGATAATGTGAGTATTTCTACGGAGCTTTTGTGATGTTATTTTGTACAACTAGGCCTTACTAGTCGCTAGCAAAGTGGCAAAAAGTGACCTTTTCCCCAATGCTTTAACACTGAGCGACCCTTTTGTTTTGGACGTGAAAAGGTGGAAAGATGAAATCAAAAAAGAAAGTAGACATTAAATTTGGATACGATAGTGAAAAAGGAAATGAACTCATATTAGCTGAAAGGAGAGGTAGTTCTCCCAAGGAAAAGTACGGTAAAAAGTATAAAGAGATTAGTACTGCAGATAGGGAATACATAAATGAAATACATCCAGTTAATGAACCTGATATTGGCTCGATCAAATGTGACCCTCATGGAAGTGACCAGACAAAATCACCAAAGAAAAAGCACAAGAAACGCAAACACAGTAAGAGTGCTACAGAGACTGAAGAAACCTTTGGGAGTGATCAGTCTAAATCAACTTGTCCTCACAAGAAAAAATCAGTCCATAACATGCATATACAAACACAGTCAACCAGCCATCTGCCTGTAGAACCACAGTCAACCAGTCAACATCATGTATCAAGGGAGACGCCATCAGAGTTTTCACACAAGTCGGAAAAGAATCGTGAAGTACAACAAATCAAACAAGAAATAGTGGAGAATGCAGAAAGCTGTGATGTGCACACGTCTATAGATGATACAAACACAACTCTTCTGTCTGGAAAGAGAGAGAGCTACTGTGTAAAGAAAAGTAAAAAGAAGAAAAGGAGGATGGGAAGTGATGGGCTGGTGAGCGATAGAAAAGTCAGTGGTGAGCAGATGAGTCATGGACGAGTCAGTGGTGAGCCGATGAGTCATGGACAAGTCAGTGGTGAGCAGACTAGTCGTATAGGAGTCAGTGGTGAGCGGATAAGCGATGGACAAATCAGTGGCAAGCAGACAAGTCAAATACAAGTCAGTGGTGAGCAGATGAGCGATGGACAAGTCACTGGTGAGCAGATGAATGATGGAGATGCCAGAGGTTAGTGCATGGAAGGATGGGCAGTATTCACAAGCTGTTGATCACTTTGGTAGATATAATACTGTTAGATATTTATTGGGTGTCTGCTGATTATGTGGCACATAAATAGTTGTAAGATGTGTTGTGTGAGAAAGTTTTATATGCATATCTAACATAAATCAGGGTTTGGGCATGTTGGGAAGCCATGACTGGGTGTTAGGTTTTACTACATATGCTTGTCATCAGGTTTTGTTGATAGTGAGTGCATCTCATGCTTCACTTGTTTTCAGTCTGAATATTTTAATTTTCCAAAAAATGTCAATGTGCAGTGATTGATACCTTTTAGATGTCGGTGATATACATCATATGAAGTTATATGTGAAGAAATAGCTTAAAATCCTTGAGAAGGCATTTCCAAGCATCCACAAATTCTGTGGCCTCTGGACCCAGAACAACACCCCCCCCCCCTCAATCCTACCCCAACCCCACCCCATTTTACCTCACTGCGATGTTCACAACTTTTCCAAAAATTCAAATAAGGACTGTACAAAAATTCCTGGATCCAGTTATAATGTGGTACAACACTCCTGGATCCAGTTATAATGTGGTACAACACGCCTGGATCTAGTGATAATGTGGTACAACACGCCTATCACTTGATTTATTCAGGCATCTTATTTCTTGTTTTCTTTTATTTATATTATTTTTAGTTTTTCACAACCAGGAAGCTTCAGGGAGTAGCCAGGAAGTTCTTGTGAAGAAAACAGATTTGTTTGTGTCTCCCGAGGCGGACCTCGTCATTCACAGCGTGAATACTGTGGATGGTAAGGGAAAGGCAGAGAAACTCCTGAGGGCAAAGCTTCAGGATCAAGGTCAGTCAATGTAACTCAAGGTCATGTGAGTAGCATGGTACATGTACCTATATCACATAGCAAGCAACCATGGACCATGATGGACTATGGGTAGATTACAGACCAATTGATGGCCTTCCGTCCTGTGTAAGATTTTCGGAAATATCAGCATTATTTAAAGTGATTGTAAGGGAGGTTTTTGGCAAAATATGGATCAGCGCAAATCAAATCCAAGTTTTGATATTATTTTAGAATAGCCCAAGTAATTACCTTTCACAAAGTATCAGCCTTCACTTGTGCACCCATTACCGTTCAAAATCAGTGAATAAGAGTTCCTAAAATGTATTAAGCAAGTCGAATTTTAACTTTTTCTAACTTAATTAAGTTAAGTCCCTAAATAGCACAGGTAGGAGTCTGATTTTTGCTGAAAGACAATAATTTCAGCTATTCTTATTTCATGTAAATACAAGAAAAGTATTTGACTAGTGAATGTGGACATTTCTTGCCAAAAATCTCTGGCATAGGCTATTTGACATGTTTAGATTGAAGATATGTTCAATTCCTTCAACATGTTCAGGGCAAGCTCATGTAATCCGGCTATAACAGGGTTAGCCAGAAATGTGATAAATGGTGTCCAAACTATCCTTTTTTGAGCCCATTTTGTTTGAGCATAGTGTCCAAATTTCATGTTATCCTATCGCTCCCATGATAAAAGTGCTGAAAACAGGGTGTCCAAATTGCACTAGTTTTCTGTTTCACTCGTCATCTTGGGCGGCTGGACGGGTCACTTGGCTAACCCTAGGGTGGCCATCACCAAGTGAATTAAATGGAAACTTGTTACATGAAAAAGTAAATCAAGGTTTTGTGATTAGAATTGCTGATGTTCTTTAGACACACCAGGTGTTGGTTCCTTTAAAGGAAATCACGATTACGTGTTTTCTTAAAGGAGAAGAAAACATAACAGTGATGCTAAAATCAGATGAAAGAGCACCAAAACATATTTTCCAAATATGGTGTTTAATTCTTTTTAGGATTTTTCTTCTGGAGAAAAGGGTGTTTGAAAATAGTTTTGTACAGTGGGTATTTGGGGCCACCTTTTGATATTTATTGTTCTTACATAATAATGTTTTAAATGAGGATGTGATGCATGCTTAATAAATTTGACTGTATATTTGTTGTTTATATCCAGGATGTGATGCATGCTTAATAAATTTGACTGTATATTTGTTGTTTATATCCAAGCATATGAATTTAATCTGAATTTTAATAAAATTAATGAATATGTTAAGAATTTGTGTATAAATATTAAAAATCCAGGTTTAACACATTGGTAAGCTGAAAAGACCAAATTCTCGTGCAAATATATTTATAAACCTTTGTTACATTCTCATTTATATCACTGTTACACAAAGACTATATATACCAAAAGGTGGTCCCAAATACCCACCATACAATAATTATTTTCATGTGTCTTTTTCTCTCGCAAGAAAAATGGAAATAAATATTGAAGACCACATTTACAACTAATTTTTCACACTCTTTCATCTGAACTTTAATGTATTTTTTTATGTTTTCTCCACCTTCAAGGCAGCCGGTATATACCCTGCACCTGTGGAAGCTCAAATTATTTTCTTATATACCAGCAACTGTCGATACAAGCTGCATTTGTTTTCTTATATAAACAGTGGGTGGGGATATAAGGCGAAGTTTGTTCTTACATATCCAATTTGTGCAGTCTTACGTTCAAGACCACGTGTGCATACCTGTATGTCATGTGTGCAAAAGTTTGTCATTAACTTGCCAAAGCTGGTGTTAAAAGAAATAAATGATTAATATATTTTTTTTTTGATTGTGTCGTTTTTGAAAAGCTAAACTTCAGGTGAAATACAGAAATTAAATCTAATCTACAATACAATGTACAACACAGTTTGTGTTCTGATCTTATTTTTTCAAAGGTATTCACCTTCGCACAGGCAGGTGGACAGCCATAGAGAATGAGAGGTTGAAATCAAACTGGGAGGAAATAATCAAGGTTTGTGACCGGCCTGAATTTCTGATTGAACTAGTCAGAGAAGCTCACTTTCTTAAGCCGATTTGAATTGGATATTCTCACAACTGGAGGAATCAAATTGTCAGAGAGGCCTACTTCTTCATAACTTTGTGAAGCAAGTCCTATGGGATACCCAATGTCTCAAAACATTGTTTATCAGAACTTTGTGATTGAATCATGTTATCAGAGAGGCCCACTTTATCAGAACTTTGTGAATCAAGTTGTCAGAGAGGCCCACTTTATCAGAACTTTGTGAATCAAGTTGTCAGAGAGGCCCACTTTATCAGAACTTTGTGCATCAAGTTGTCAGAGTGGCCCACTTTATCAGAACTTTGTGAATCAAGTTGTCAGAGAGGCCCACTTATTCAGAACTTTGTGAATCAAGTAGTCAGACGCCCACTTTCTCAAAACTTTAAGCAGTCCAAGAAGCCCACAAGTTTATTAAAAACTGTGTTAATCACTAAGTCCAAGGAATCGCCTAGGTCCATTCATGTTTCAGGTTTCCATTTTATGTTTCAGAACCATCCAGTATCAAACCCTTACAGCTTGCTAACTCGAAAATCATCAGGGGACAGAGATCAACAAATGTTTCTGAAGACATACATTCAGGAAACTTCTTTCTACAAAGCACTAGGTCAGTATGTGAGGTATATCTGGGTAATTTCCTTCTGTAAAGTGCTGTTATGAGAAGTTTGCATTCAACTTTCTTCTGCAGGGCACTAGGTCAGTATATCTGGGTAACTTCCTTCTGTAAAGTGCTGCTATGAGAAGTTTGCATTCAACTTTCTTCTGCAGGGCACTAGGTCAGTATATCTGGGTAACTTCCTTCTGTAAAGTGCTGCTATGAGAAGTTTGCATTCAACTTTCTTCTGCAGGGCACTAGGTCAGTATATCTGGGTAACTTCCTTCTGTAAAGTGCTGCTACGAGAAGTTTGCATTCAACTTTCTTCTGCAGGGCACTAGGTCAGTATATCTGGGTAACTTCCTTCTGTAAAGTGCTGCTATGAGAAGTTTGCATTCAACTTTCTTCTGCAGGGCACTAGGTCAGTATATCCGGGTAACTTCCTTCTGTAAAGTGCTGTTATGAGAAGTTTGCATTCAACTTTCTTCTGCAGGGCACTAGGTCAGTATATCTGGGTAACTTCCTTCTGTAAAGTGCTGTTATGAGAAGTTTGCATTCAACTTTCTTCTGCAGGGCACTAGGTCAGTATATCTGGGTAACTTCCTTCTGTAAAGTGCTGTTATGAGAAGTTTGCATTCAACTTTCTTCCACAGGGCACTAGGTCAGTATGTGAGATTCATCTAGCATGTCTTGGTAACTATCTTCTCCAGGGCACTTAATCAGGATGCGAGATGTTTACATGAAACTTCCTTCTGTTGGGGACTATGTCATTTTGTGAAATATCTATAGGAAACTTTCTTCCGGCGGGCACTATGTCAGTTTGTGAAATATCTATAGGAAACTTTCTTCTGGTGGGCACTGTGTCAGTTTGTGAAATATCTATAGGAAACTTTCTTCTGGCGGGCACTATGTCAGTTTGTGAAATATCTATAGGAAACTTCCTTCTGTAGGGCACTATGTCAGTGTGTGAAATATCTATGGGAAACTACATTTGTAGTGCACTGTCCGTTTGTGAAATATCTATAGGAAACTTCCTTCTGGCAGGCACTGTGTCAGTTTGTGAAATATCTATAGGAAACTTTCTTCTGGCGGGCACTATGTCAGTTTGTGAAATATCTATAGGAAACTTCCTTCTGTAGGGCACTATGTCAGTGTGTGAAATATCTATGGGAAACTACATTTGTAGTGCACTGTCCGTTTGTGAAATATCTATAGGAAACTTCCTTCTGGCAGGCACTGTGTCAGTTTGTGAAATATCTATAGGAAACTTCCTTCTGTAGGGCACTATGTCAGTTTGTGAAATATCTATAGGAAACTTCCTTCTGTAGGGCACTATGTCAACATGTGAAATGTTAATAGGAAATTTCCTTGTGTTGGGTACTGGTTCAGTCTGTGAGATACATCTAGTTAACTTCTTTCTAACATATTTAATGCAGTAGTATGTATGTCAAGAAGGGTTAATTTACATGTATGAGGTTGGTACATCAAGAAAGCCTTCTGTATGGCATTAGGTTAGTATCTGAGGTACAAGAAAGCCTTCTATAATGCACTAGGTGAATATATGAGGTACATCAAGAAAGCTTTTGGTATGGCGCTAGGTTGGTATATCAGGTTGGTACATCGGGAAAGCCTTATGTATGGCACTAGGTTAGTATTTGAGGTACATCACAAAAATCTCCTGTATGGCATGAGGTTAGTGTATGAGGTTGGTACCTCAAGAAAACCTTCAGTATGGCGCTAGATTAGTATATGAGGTATATCACATAATCCCTCTATATGACACTAGGGTAGCATATGAGATTTATCAAGAAAGCCTTCTGTAAGGCATTAGGTTAGTATATGAGGTACTTGACAGCCTCCTATATGATACTAGGTTAGAATATGAATATGAGTACATCAAGAAAGCCTTCTATATGGCACGAGGCTAGTATATGAGGTAGGTCAAGAAATCTCTCTGTGTGACACCAGGTTAGTATATAAGGTTTTTCAAGAAAGCCTCCTGTATGGCACTAGGTTAGAATATGAGGTACATCAAGAAAGCCTTCTTTATGGCACTAGGGCTAGTATATGAGGTCATCAAGAAATCTCTCTGTGCGACACAAGGTTAGAATATGAGGTTTATCAAGAAAGCCGCCTGTATAGCAATAGGCTAGAATATGAGGTACATCAAGAAAGCCTTTTATATGGTACTAGGCTAGTATATGAGGTACATCTTGAAATCTCTCTGTGTGACACAAGGTTAGAATATGAGGTTTATCAAGAAAGCCTCCTGTATGGCACTAGGTTAGTGTATTAGGTACACCAAGAAAGCCTCCTGTATAGCAATAGGTTAGAATATGAGGTACATCAAGAAAGCCTTTTATATGGCACTAGGCTAGTATATGAGGTACATCTTGAAATCTCTCTGTGTGACACTAGGTTAGTATATGAGGTTTATCAAGAAAGCCTCCTGTATGGCACTAGGTTAGTGTATTAGGTACACCAAGAAAGCCTCCTGTATGGCACTAAGATAGAATATGAGGTACATCAAGAAATCTCTCTGTGTGACACAAGGTTAGTATATGAGGTTTATCAAGAAAGATTCCTGTATGGCACTAAGTTAGAATATGAGATACATGAGGTATTACCATAGCAATCAGTACTACAGACATAGTCACTATGGTACCACTCATACATGTAGACGGACATGACCACCCTCTCTGGCATTGCACTGGTAAATAATCTTGTGAATCACAGATAAAAGAGCCATGAAATGTAAAAATAAATCTCTCCCATTATCCACAGCCGTATCAGTGACTGTGTCTTGGTGATGGTACTTGCTTATATAAGCTCGTTACATCAAGAAATCTAGCCATTTACCCTGACGTCACCCGAACCCTGTTTGGCCTGTTAACCATATGAGTGTAAGGCATGGATGACGTGATGTCATGTGTCCGCTTTCTCTAAATTGGTGCATCCCATGGCCTCGTAAGAATTCCATATTAATAACCGAAGTGTAGAGTTATCAAGCATGCGAGAACAAAATGACTGGAGCCATTTATGGCAAAATAGTTAAGGTTAAATTACTATTGTCTTTTCTTTTAAGTACGCCGTAAAACCGAAAGCAGACATACATACATATCTATACCATGCATAGCCACGTTAAAATAAGCAGAGTTACCCTACTGTTTTGTGAAGAAAAGGGACATTTCTCTGCATCATTGAAATATGAAAGAGCTGTCTTCTGTCGTTTTTCAGCTCGGGGGTTAAACAGATCAACATACAGCTGTTACATCAGAGCAAGGCGAATGTTTCATAAGCTGAACAAGGGCAGGTAACTCTCACTTTGGTGTAACACTTTAAATTAAAAATTACTTTTATGAATTCCTAGGTTGCAACTTGCATTATCTATCTACACGTGTTATTTAAGCAAATTTGATTTGCCTTACATGACCTAAAGTTTCGCCCATAAAAATACATGTTCAAAGGCAAATAAATGTCACAAAATCTTATTTTTGGTGCTGAATCTTCTAGTAGAATATCATCGTATGCTCCAAGCAAACCTCAAAGCACCTTCCTAAAATCAATAGAACTCTGAGAATGAGGAAAAATGGGTAAATTAGTTGTGGACGAAATTTATGGTTTAGGATATTCACTTTTTTTGATATTTGGCTTCCTCTCGAGCCGTACGTGGGAAGATCTGTCAGCAACCTGCGGATGGTTGTGGCATGCTCTGCCCAGTTTCCTCCCACCATAATGCTGGCCGTTGAAGTATAAGTGAAATATTCTTTGAGTATGGCGTCAAACATCAATCACATAAATAAATAAATACTTATTTGATTTTTTTTTAGCGCCATACTCAAGAATTTTTCACTTATAAAAGTGGTGACAGGTTTGTGGGAGAAGGAACTCTGACACAAAGAGGGGAATTCATAATTCTGTGTATTACCTTTGAATTTTGCTTGTATAAATTATAATGCAAGTGATATGCTGTCGAATTGTTTGTTTTCTCAAGTTACACGGAGGAGGATTTCCGAAGGTTAAAACGTCTGCGTCAGGAGCATGGTAACAAGTGGACGCAGATTGGCAAACTGATGGATAGGACTGGTTCATCGTTGTTTGACATGCATCGTAGAAGAGTTAACAGTACACGGGCTGGTATGAAACCTTCTCACGCAATATCTGCTTTCTAACTATTAATTCTCATTCACCATGGAAAAACCTTTGAACCTAAAGTACTAAGGCTGTATTGTCCATTGTTCATTCCTGCCTTTGACCGAGGAGATTAGCATGCCAGCATGGCACAATAACCCAGGAGCGGCTCATCAATGCAGTCTCTATGAGTTCGAGTTCAGCTCTTTTCTGGCCTGTCCGGCCGTACGTGGGAAGGCCCATCAGCAACCTGCAGATTGTCGTGGGTTTCCTCCGGGTTCTGACCAGTTTCCTCTCACCATAGTGCTGGCCTCTGTCATATACGTGACATATTCTTGAGTACGAATTAAAACACTAATCAAATAAATAAATAAACAAATTTCTGCCTTTTCGAGGACAATTTGTACTCCAGCTTTACAACAGGACAAAGGTTGGTTTAGTTTAGGCCAAATCAAAATGGCTCTGGAAAAAAGTACCCCCATTAAAGGTGGTAACCAGGAGATTTTTGGAAAAAATTTACAATCAATTGTAAAAATAAAATTCAATCAAATTTTTGCTATTATTTTCAAATACACCAAGTAATCATTTTCCATAAAATGTCAGCTTCGTCTGTGCACATGTTACCCTTCAAAACCAGTAATAAAGTTCCCGAAATTTGTAAACCAGGTGACATAATAATGTATGATATTAATATAATTTTAACACTCTAAATGGTACGGGTACAAATCTGACATTTATTGACAGGCACTATAATTTGAGCTGTACTACTTAAGCACAGAAAATTTGATTTGATCTGAAGATATGGATTTTTTGTCAACTGTTTGACCTCTGTTTTGGTGGCCTTGGTGGTCCACTTATCCGTTTGCTGACCACTGTTTTGGTGGCCTTGATGGTCCACTTATCCATTTGCTGACCACTGTTTTGGTGGCCTTGGTGGTCCACTTATCCGTTTGCTGACCGCTGTTTTGGCGGCCTTGGTGGTCCACTTATCCGTTTGCTGACCACTGTTTTGGTGGCCTTGGTGGTCCACTTATCCGTTTGCTGACCACTGTTTTGGTGGCCTTGATGGTCCACTTATCCATTTGCTGACCACTGTTTTGGTGGCCTTGGTGGTCCACTTATCCGTTTGCTGACCACTGTTTTGGTGGCCTTGGTGGTCCACTTATCCGTTTGCTGACCGCTGTTTTGGTGGCCTTGGTGGTCCACTTATCCGTTTGCTGAGCGCTGTTTTGGCGGCCTGGTGGTCCACTTATTCGTTTCCTGACCTCTGTTTTGGTGGCCTTGGTGGTCCACTTATCCGTTTGCTGACCGCTGTTTTGGTGGCCTTGGCGGTCCACTTATCTGTTTCCTGATTCCTCCATCTGCAAACTTGACCATGGTCATACGCCTGAAATCTTTTTGGGCACGGCCTTTTAATCTCCAGCCAGAAACAAATAAATAAATCTTTTCAAGTCATTGAATACTAGTGTTTTGAATGTAGGGTGGAATTTATTTTTTCCTCTGCATTCACCAATAATGTGAAGGGTGTCGGCTCTTACTGGTGTTCCTAAGTTTCTAAGCTTATGTTCATAAGTGAAAGTGTGCCGGCAAATTGAAGTTTTCAGTCTTGGTTTTGAAGTGAATTGGAAGGTTGCTCAGTGGAAGCTAAACTGTAGGGTATAGACGAGAGTAGAGTATGTGGATGCACTGTGAGGAGTAACGAAGTTTGGCTGAAAATTGTCTCTGTCAAAATGTGAACAGGAAACACAGAAAAGAGCGAAAAAAAAAAATTGAATAGAGTTGACGATCGTGTAATGAATGACCGACTGGCATTGCTGTCTCAGAAAGAGAGACATTTGCTGACAGTTTACTTAATTCTGCTTCATGTAGTTCCATTCATTCAAAGCAGGGTGTCAATGCCCGGCATTGTTGATGTTAAAAGTTTTACCCTATCAGAGTAACTTTAACAACAGGGTATTGGAGTACAGAGGAAGAGATCCAGCTGTTGGATGCTATCAGAGCAGTAATGGGGTCAGCTGATGTCACACATCTGTATCACCAGATACCATGGCAACAGGTGGCTGGTCATGTGCCTACCAGGTCAGCTCCTCAGTGCCGAGAGCATTGGTAAGTGTCAATTCTATGCCTTTTCAGTTTGCTGTGAGGAAGTAAAGTTAGTCATGGTGGGTTGCGGGAGAGGAGTGGTGATGTTTTTGGTGTTACAGTGTCTGGTTGAAGTGTTAAGAGCTTTATTAGCCTTAAAAAAGCATTTCTGATAACCAATTAGTGTAATGTTCAGCACCATAAGTAAGGTTTTATGACGTGTAGAAATGCAATTTTTTGGGTGAGGTTTTAGGTCATTTTATATATTTATTTATTTATTTGATTGGTGTTTTACACCGTACTCAAGAATATTTCACTTATACGACGACAGCCAGCATTATGGGAGAAGGAAACCGGGGAAAACCCATGACTATCCGCAGGTTGCTGGCAGACGTCCCCACGTAGTGCGGGAGAGGAAGCCTCTCTTGAACTCACAGCGTCCGCATTAGTGGGAGCCTCCTGGGTATTTGCGCCGCGCAGGCATGCTAAGCGTCTTGGTTACAGAGGGCCCCATTTTATATACAGTACATGACTGGTGATGACGTTTATACAGACAGAATGTGTATTGTCTTTGTGCTCTATGTGCTATAGGTGGAAAAAGATGGCGTGGACGGTTAATAACGAGGGATATCGACAGCAGTGGCGGTCATGTGACAGAAAAAAACTCGTAGAGAAGTAAGCATAGTTTAATAACTGCACACAGTCCAATTCCACAAACCCATTTTTGACTTAAGTGTAAGTCACAATTTGGAATACGGTATTAGATTTTATATTTTGGCCCTATAAGTTAAAATTTGGACTACCTCATCTATCTTACAGATGTGTCAAAAATTTTGACTTCCATGATCAAAAACAAGGTTATAAATTTTGACTTAAGTCACAATTTGGAATACAATATTAGAGCTTATATTTGGGCCATATAACTTAAAATTTGGATTTTATTTTGGCGTGCATGTAATGTACCTCCTTGTTGCAGGACGGATTTCCACCGCTCTGTTATCTAGTGCTGCTTCACTGAGGCGACTTACCGAAGGCAAGTAAGCCGCCCTGCCCGAGCCATTATACTGATAGGGGTCAACCAGTCGTTGCACTATCCTCTTCATGCTGAACACCAAGCGAGGAAGTTACAACTTCCTCTTTTTAAAGTCTTAGGTGTGACTCAACCCAGGATTGATCCTGAATCTACCGCTCCCAAAGGACTGAAAGAAATGAAGCATATGTTCTGCCATGTTTCAGGATTTATGTCATGCCAATCTTTGAAGAGTCAGAAATAGACTGGGATGCTCTTCATCTTATGTTTGACAAGTAAGTTCTCGACTTAGACGCATTCACATAACATATGTCTAGAGATAAATTCTTTATATTTAATATAGAGCTTTATTTATTTATATATAGAGGATTGCCCACAGACAGTGGCCACGAGGGGTTTTCCTCGACAAGATTATTTACATTTAATTACAAGATTTGGAAAATAATATCTGCTCATGTATAATAATCCACAGATACATGAGTATTTATTTAGAATAAGAAATAAAGTGAATGGAAACTTTAAGCCTTACAGATGTAAAGTGTAATCCATCCAATATGAAATGGTTAAACCTTAGGTATAATGTAATACTGGTTGTGAACATTGCTTTTAATAACACTTTTTTCAGTAGAATTTACACATAGGATTATATTGAAAATGATGTTACAATGTAGAAATGATTTCTGTGAGTCATTAAAGATTGCAAGCTTTGTATAACTATACATTTTATTTCTCTACACCACATACCTTGAATGACCTAAACTTTTGCCCAGAAAAGTGAATTTTTAGAGGCAAATAAATGTTACAAAATATTATTTTTGATGCTGAAACATGTTTCTAGCAGAATATCATTCTAACTTCTAAACAAACCTGAAAGCATCTTTCTACAACCAATAAATCTCTCAGAAATAATTAAGCTGAGCAGGTTAGTCATGGTTGAAATCCTAAAGTCCTTTAGGGTGGTTGTCTCAGAATGTTTCAAAATATTGGTTGCAAAGGCGGTTGAAAAGGTTGAAGGATTAGTCTGTCAATCCTATTAGTCTAACCAAGAACTGTGGCAGTAAGAAGACAAACATCTTAACTCCATATTCATGACATGTTCACTTGATCAAGTTTGAACAATATAGCGAGCAATAAACCACCAGCCGTGCTAGGTACCTGACAAACCTCTGGACTACTTTCAGGTGTAGCTACCTGAAAATCTGATGAACTTCCAAGAGAAATGAACCACAATGCTGTTCGCCGTCATATAAGTGAAATAATCTTGAGTATGTCGTGAAACACTAATCAAATAAATAAATAAACCCAAGTGAAATGTTTAGCACTGTTTGGATGAAAGTTGTCGATACTGTCGGCTTGAAGAAGCCAGCACAGCATACTTAATGGGGCTATACAGTATTACCTCCCTTTAGGTCACTCTGTCATTAAAAAGGTGTTTTTTTAGGAGTAAGCTCTGGTTAGGTGGGACCTCAGAGAATGGTGATTGGCAAGTTTTAGAGTTAAAGCGGCATAAACTATTTGAAGACTTAGTTTTAAGACAGATTTTAATTTTGTTAATTTATTTGGAAAGCCTAGAATAAGCCTTATATATTTTTGAATCCATTCTTAGATGGTTTTAAACTTCTGGCCCTAGTTAAATACCTTAAACCGGTTTGATAAACTCTTACGCTGAAAAACATTTACTTCATTTAATATGTCCTGACATTTCTATGACTGATATAATGGCTTTTTTTACATTTTGTTGTTTAGAAAATATTTGTCATTGTCTTGGCACAACCTACATATTGCATGCTTTAATGAACAAGATCCCACTTCTCATCTTAGAGAGGCATTTTGAAGTTGAGTTGGATAACAGAACAAGATATATGGATAACAGCTTGTGTTTATTTGGAAGCGATAATAAAACTGTTATCAAGCATAATGAACAACCATGGCAACTCTACTTATATAAGCGCATAAGTGAATAGTGTCAACACATAGAGGCGAAGGATTACGGGATTACAATAGAAAAAAGAACAATGGTAGATGTGGGCTGAAGATCAGTGGGTGCCTCGATCTGTCACTTCTGAGATTAGTTCACAGTTCACAGTGGGGATTAGTAGGCCATGGCCATGGTTGACCTGTGGATTTAATCAGCTTCCGTTAGCTTCCTTGTTGTGGTGTTGGTGATGTTCGTCTCCAGTGTCCTGATGTTAGACCAGTCAATTTTGTGTTGGGGATTAGATTTGATGTGGTCGGAGATGGCAGATTTGGAATCAAAAACTCTTACTGAGTTCTGATGTTCTTTGGTTCTGTGCGGTAATAGTCGTGAGGTCTCTCCAATATAGGGGTGGTTGCAGGAGCACTGAATTTGGTTAAATACAGGCTTTTTGTGGGCGGGAGGTTGAGGGAGGGCTTTTTCCTGAAGCTGATAGGTAACCCTTGATGGTCCGGATGCTGTATCCATGTTAACCATTTCTAAAAGGCGTTTTACTTGGTAGCTGGTTTTGCCAGTATAGGGAATGGTAATGGTAAAATAGGAGCTGTGACTCACCTGGAAAATAGAGCTCTACAAACAGCCCCAGTAACCTCCCTTTGTTGGATCGGGAAAGTTGGCGACATCTTTGTCACATTCCGACCGAATGACGATCCAACATAGCTCCTAGACCATCTCAACAAACAACACAGCCGGATAAAATTTACCATGGAAAAAGAACAGAACCAGAGGTTGCCCTTCTTAGATGTCCTAGTTACCAAAGACAATGACCGTGGCAAACTTCAAACATGCGTTTACCAGAAACCCACTTACACCGACCAGTACATCAACTTCAAATCCAAACATCCCAGGGGAATAAAAACTGGTATCATCTCAACACCAGTCCGTAGAGCAAAAAACCTATCTTCCACCCAGCAAAGCTTGAAAGCGGAGATAACTTACCTCAAATCTGTCTTCACTGACCATAACGACTACCCCACAAAACTAACCAACAAGATCATTTAACAAACCCTAAAATTATCCAGCACACAGCAACGCCCATTCAGAGACCCGGCACCGATCAGAATTACCATTCCCTATACTGGCAAAACCAGCTACCAAGTCGGACGCCTTTTAGAAATGGTTAACATGGATACAGTTTTCACCTGCAACTGGACCATCAAGGATTTCCTATCAGCTTCGGGAAAACGTCGTCCCTCAACCCCCTGCCCACCAAAAGCTACTGTAATCCCTTAATCCTTTACCTCTATGTGTTGACACTATTCACTTATGCGCTTATATAAGTAGAGTTGCCATGGTTGTTCATTATGCTTGATAACGGTTTTAGTATCTATACCAAAACGTCGCTTCCAAATAAACACAAGTTGTTATCCATATATCTCATTATGTTGTCCCACTTCTGGCAGTTTCATGCCTCAAAAGCTAATCTCATGGTGGCTGTCCTGTAACAAGGGAAGTAATTCAGGGCAGGCCTATTGTCTGTTCAAGTGCAACGAATTTTAAACATTCCTCAACTTTGTGACAGAGAATCACAGTATTGTGGAGTACAGTGTAAAATACTAATTGAATAAATATGAAAAAATGAAGTTTTGATTTTATGGGTTTTTTTTTACCACCAGGTCTGTTTCTCCACAATATTTACAGAAGCGCTGGTTTTATCTGAAAACTTTGGTGCCAAACTTTCAAAGAAAGTCATTTGATGGTAAGTACAATCTTATCGTGTCCATCTGATCACTTGGGTAACTAACTGGAAAGGTATCCAAAACCAAACTGATATCTACCTCTGAGATCAGGTGGCCATGTTCCCAGCTTAGTTTCTACATTAACCACTGTGAATTGTGACATTCACTGACCTGGAACTGGGTGCTGTTGCCTGCGCTGTCTTCAAAGTCCCCATATTGTACGCCACAAAAAGAGGTGTCCCGTGACCTTTAAAGCAGTTCTGAATTCATGTCACCTCATTATTAAGAAAAATATAACTGACTTGTCCACTTTGATAGCATCTGAACTTCACAAACAGCCATTTTCGATTGATGGCGCAAAAGTTGATGATGCCTCTGTGGCCATTCGCACTGTGAAATGTTCATTGAAGAGCTCAATTTTTTGCTCGATATTTTGTAATTATTCGACCATATCTTAAGTGAATTTTCTTGAATTAGTTTTGGGTTTGACGTTTTCCAACACTAAACGTATTGATTAGAAACTAATGGACATGGTGAATATAAACTCCAAAGTGGTAAAATTTCAGATGGTGTTTGAGTTTTGGTAGCTGTCCATTTAAATCAAAGTATATAGCCAATGTTTCACCTGTTGAAATGCACTTTTATTTTCAATCTTTAATCACTAAATGATTTATATATCATACAACATGTGCCACTACAACATGGCACGACAGTACTGTGGCTACAGCTACATGTAGCTATTATTCAGACAGTTCAATCTGATGGACAACGTGTATTCGGAAAAGGCTTGGTTTCTAAATTTTTGGGATTCAACAAATTTCTTACGAAAGTTGAAAGCATGAACTAATGAGTAGAGGGGTTTGGTACATGTAGATGAATTGGTGAAAGGTATCTGGTATAGTGTGAGCTACACACTTATCTTTAGTGCCCAATAAATCTGTGATTATTGTGTTGCATTTCAGAAATCCGTGACTTCTTGTACAACAGATATGACGATGAAGGAAGTGGGAAAGAAGACACCACACGACAATGAATGAACTTTTTAATTTATAGCCAAGTTTTATTAAAACATGTTTAAGGTGTAGAAGTACATGGTCATGTCTTTGGTTGGTGATGTAACCCGTGACCATCTGTAGGTTGCTGGCCGACCTTCCCACTCTTAGATTGGTGGTGTATTACTAGTAAATATATCAACATGGTGAAGCATGAACACTTGTATATAATTCACTGAACCATTTGCAGCCTAACTCACTGAGTCATTTGCAAACTATCTCACTGAACTATTTGCAGCCTTAATCACTGAGCCATTTGCAACCTAACTTGCTGAACAATTTGCAACATAACTCACCAAGCCATTTTCAGTGTAACTCATTGAGCCATTTGCAACCAACCTTGCTGAGCCATTTGCAACCTAACTCACTGAACCATTTGCAACCTAACTCAGAGCCACTTTCAACCTAACACACTGAGCCATTTGCAACCTAACTTGTTGAGCCATTTGCAACCTGACTCGCTGAGCCATTTGCAAACTAACTCACTGAATCATTTGTAACCTAACTCACTGTGTTATTTGCAAACTAACTCACTGTGTTATTTGCAAACTAACTCACTGAGTCACTTTCAACCTAACTCACTGAGCCATTTGCAACCTAATTTGCTGAGTCGTTTGCAACCTAACTCACTGAACCATTTGCAGCTTTACTCAGGGAGCCATTTGCAATCTAACTCACTGAGCCATTTGCAACCTAACTCATTGAACCATTTGTTACCTAACTTGCTGAGCCATTTGTAACCTAACTCATTGAGCCATTTGCAAGCTAACTCACTGAGGCTTTTGCAACCTAACTCACTGAGCCATTTGTATATAACCCCAACACAGAAAGAATCAACAGCAAATAATACACCGAGAACCTTACTTTTTTTGGAAGAGAGGGGTTTAACAGATCCGAACTTTGTAAATCAACTTTAAATCTGGAATTCTCATAAGGCCATGGGATGTGCCATGTTAGAGAAACCTGAAACGTGAAGTTGTGTCATTCGTATTCCACGTTCATTTGGCTTAAATGGAAAATTGTGTCAGTGTGTCGTCAGCAGAAATGGATTCGTTTTCAGCGTGTGGAAATAACTCAAGCTTTATTGTTTATAAAAGATAACATTTGATTGACTAAGTGTTTGCTTACTTTGAAATGCGATATTTCATTTATGCAACAAGGATATAAAAGTACAGTGTATCTTGTATAAACATTATTTGGGATACTTTATCGATATATTTGACCGAGTGTTATCTTTTCTCTTAAAATATGGTCGTGACAGCTTGAAGGAACACTTTTGATAAAAAACATTTGAGATAGGTCAAAATTTCGTTATTTTTGCAGGAAATCCTGTGTTTCACAAGATATGTTTCAGCTCCGAGCATTCATCAGGTGACAGGAAGTGTATCTGTTTTATGAAATGAAATTGAACTTCATGGTCACCAAGATGGATTTGTGTGTTTTTAGACTTGAAATGTTGATGTTTCAGTGACAAGTTTTTTTCCTGTTTGCCACCCAGGAGATGTTCATGGGTTTCCCCTGGATTCTGCCGGGTTTCATCTCACCGTAATGCTGGCCACTGCTCTATAAATGAAATATTCATGAGTATTGTGTAAAATTCCAATCAAAATAAACAAAACAATAAATTAGCAAGACAGAACATCTTGCTCGAAACTTTGTTTGTCTGAATGTAAATTGTTATGATTCGTACAAGTATTTCGCTTCTTGAGATTTAAAGGCGATTGCTGTGACCACACAGTAAAAGTGCTCATCTTTTAATTACTTGAACTGAGGCGTTGGATTAATGAGTGCCACCCTGGGTTCGGGAATCCTTGGGAGTTCTTTGCCTTTACTATTCTTGGTAGCCTCGGTGACAGGGGTCTACAGTGTAATTTTGGAATGAAAACTAGAACCTAAAAAGTTTAAATATTTTGCAACTGGTCCTGCAGTTGTCCAACTTACGAGTAAAACCAACTCTAGGCCTATTGGGTGACCCTGATAATTTAGACTTTACCGATACCAGTATATATAGACCTAAGAGGTACCTTGCCGGTAGCAACAACATTGTGGCGTCATGTAAACGGAGATTTTCAAAATTTTCTTACTAAACCAAATTGCACTTCAAAGCTGTTGGCAACGAACAAAATCATAATTACCCTACGGGTGACGTAAAATACATATAATTACATTTAGAAAACGGTCGGAATCAAGGCTTCGAAATAGACATTCGTACACAAGCCGTTAACTGAAAAGTGGACATTCATTGCTAGTAATCGCAAGACTAATTTCCAAAACAACATTCAAACACAAACCACCAAAGAACTAAGGAAGTATATAAAGTAAGGAACTGGAACACATTCATGCAAAGGGAAACAGTCAACAACGTCCAGCAATGATGGTAAGATGCGAAAAATATCGTGTACCATGCCAGTTCATAAGTTGTTTAAATATAGTCAAAGTATGTATCGCAGCTGCGCTTTGATAGTACCAGCGGTTTTTTTTCTCACTCATGTGACGATTAGATAAGTGTGCATATTGGCCCTACTGTGTCTCTCTGGAAGTGCGAGTCCATGTCGCCAAAATGCTGCCGCCACTGATGTATCATGCCGAGGACACAAAACATGACACTCCATCCCACCCTTCACCGGGCCAACCAGCCATGTTTCCTTGCTGTAACCTCTCTGCTGAGCGCCAAGCGTGGCAGCAAAATGCTATTATTTCATCTTTGGTATGACCCAACCCGGGTTTGATTCAAGGTCTCCAGACTTCCGTTCCTATATACTACCTTCATCTTGTTATCCGAAATAAGCAGTAGCTGTGACAGAGTCACATTTAATATGCTTCAAATATTTCGAAATTTGAATATTTGATTGGTTTGTTTGAGACGTATGACAGGTTACCCAAATGCTCTGTTATAATCAGCTTGGATGTCTATCATTCTGAGCTATACAAACGACTTTGTGGCAGTTTTGTAGCACACGACTGAACAGAAATCTGCCTTTATATATGTTTAAGTACTATTTATAAGTTCATGTCGAAAAAATAGTGAAATGTTTGACCCACAGAACCACGCATCCAGCGCTAACGTAGCGGGCAGCGGATCTCTGTCTATCTCCCTCTCTTTCTCCCTCCCAGAATTCAATCACAGCTGTTGCATGTCCTGTTTACATATTCGTCCTGTGGCAGTAATTCACTAGCCGTAGGTCATTTAAACAGGAGTTCTTTGAAAGTCCTCTTCATGTCGAAATCAAACAAACTGAAGAGGAAATTTCGTCTTAAACACATTGGTTATTTAAAAAATCACATCATTCTGTCCAGTCATGCTGCATTGCTACCTCATTCAGTGATTCATAGGAGCACGAGTGTAACTACAGAAACTGTGACCTATATAGAACAGCGAAAGAGTACACGGTCTGCGTGCTCTTGCTTAGTAGGTAGCAGGACCTTGACCAGGCTGGTTCCCTCCCTCTGCCGTCAGATGTGCTAATTGCTTCAGGGACTCGTTCTATGATGCAGTCGTAAACTGCGCCTGGTGCAATTTCCCTGACAACAGTGAAGACAAATGGCACCATGATAAATGTGCTTGAGGTAACGTTGCGACAACTTTGTGGAACGAGCCCCTGTTTTACGAAGCAGTCGCAAATTGTGACCGGCGTATTTTCCATGGCAACATACAGTGAAGAGATAAGTCATCGTGGATAATGCGCTTGGTGCATTGGTGCTTCATAAAACCCAGATCATAGGCCCCAGATGTCATTTTATTGAGGTCATATGTTCCTTTCCCAACTAAAGACGTCCAACATTACAACAGAAACTGATACATTGTAACGGCGTAGACGTTACAATACAATCCATATTTGACGTAACAATGGCTCGAAGTCTTGGCTGGTTCCCTGCCATTGACGTCAGATGGCGCCAATTGTTTCATTAAAGGTACGCAGAATACGTCAGGAACCTAGCTCTGAGAGCAGTTGGCCATGTTCCCGGCTTAGCTTCCACATTAACCACTCTGAACCGTTTCCCCCGCTAACCTGGAACTTGATCCAGTCACCTGTGCTGTCTCCAAAGTGTCAACGTTGTATGCCACAAAAGAGGTGTTCCGTTAAAGTAATTTTAAAGTTTTAAAGTAATTCTGAATTCATGTCACCTCATTATGATGGAAAACAAGACCATAGCATCGCATATAACACAAATGTACCGGTAACCGATGCTTCCACTCGAACGGCATCTGAACTTCACAACCTCCATTTTCGAACCACGTGACCCGGGTGGACTCAGCTGCTCTTCCCAAACAATTTGTCAATCACCCCTAATATGATGTACATCTCACTGGTTTCAAAAATTATTGCACAAGTTTATCTTTTTCCGAAGGATGCCGAGTGCGACCGATTCTAATTGAAAATGGCGGTTAGCGAAGTTTGACTTGCTTCCAATGTAACAGATACATTTATGCTAAATGTGACGTTGTGGTCGTTGTATTATTCATAAATGACTTGGTGATATGAAGTAAGTTTTACTGAGGGAGTGCAGGAAACATGTTTTTTTTTAGCGTGCAGCTTTGACATGTTGAGGACAGCGTACTCGAAAACACCGGATTCCAGGTTTATAAATGGAAGAGTACAGGTCTGTAATTCTGAAAGCTGAGCTGGGAAGAATGAAACAGATCTCAGATCTAGTCTGGATCAAAGTCTTGCTCCACACTAGCGCCACCTCCGCATTGTTTTAGGCGGGTTATGCTACCCAGTGGAAGAACTTCTGTGGCACTGAGCGGTATGGAGAAGAGACTGGTTGATCGCCGGCATCGAAGATGTAATGGCACGAAACACTTTCAGGAGAAGAAAACTGACCAAAAAAAATTGGCACTATAGGCTGAAAAGAACACATTTCTTTTCTATCTGGTGATGCCTGCTCCATAATTTTACGATTTTTCCTCGCCATACACGCAAAGCCTGAAAACGGCAAAGATGGCATAAATCGCCGAGTCCATCGCGTCCTCCATCTTTAACATCCTGTAAGTCATGCTGGGGGTGTGTTGCTTCTCAGCCAATGAGAGTCGTTAAAACTGCAGGCTTGTTCGTGTAAACTCGGAACCTGCGTCCAACATTTCGGTTTCCCGATCATCAAGTGGAAAACTAACTGCACTGTTCGCTACCTTCTGGGAAGAAGAGTTTTACCGGAAATGTACGAACTCCACTTCGACGGTTTACGACGGTAATTGTCCTCCTAACACAGAAGACTTCAGGACTAGTTTATAGGCAAAATGGAGTCGCCCACAGCGGATTTTGGCGCTAACTTTATTTATAATTTATCAACTTGAAGTACATATTAGAATTTTTTATGCCATGCACCTACGAGGAAATGCATACTCTTTTCAATGGTATTTGATTGGCAACGCCTCTTGGTAATTTACCGGAGTTTGGTTTTTATCGTAACTGTCCATATAAATGCCTAAATACATGTAGTAGTACACTACACTCCCCACAGCAACATGACTTAAGCAGGATGAAGTTAAAAAAATGCAGTGATGTTGCCTACAATTTGCAAGTTTCTTTTCTTTAGCGTGAGCCTCTTTGGGCAGGGAATGTATATACACTTACGGGAATTCCCCTCTGCCTTGGTGGCTATATACGTTCCTTAAAAACTTCTTTCAACAATACAGCGTACAAGTCTACGTCACACGTGTAAAAGTTTATCAGTAATTTGCCAACGGTCTGCGGTTTACTCCGATTTCCTCCACTCATAAAACCGCCGTCACATAAGTGAAAAATTCCTGAGTATATGGGGTGAAAATACAATAATAACAATGATGATGATGATGATGATGATGAACCACACACGCCATGCAGTTTAAAATCTTCCTCCAAACCTTTGTGAAATATTTCCCGTTGTATAGCCTCAAATGGTCCGGGCAAGCTAATCATGAATTCCTTACTAAATATGTACATGTAGCTCATCAAGACGCATTTTATTTCTGTTGACTTCTGTTTATTAACAGATGAATATTTACAAATATTTGGATGAAATACACATTACATAATCTACTTAAATATGAAGACAAAATGAATCTAGACGGTTCTGTTTTCTATGAAAACAGCGAGACAAAACTACGTGGATAATTACATGCATTTACACTACAGGCTTCTAGCCCAGGTCAACAATATTTACATATGTTCGCAGTAGTTCGATGGTATAGTTTTAAGGACGCTAACTTTATGCCTGGTATCAACGAAACGAACGTAGTGTTACATGCATTTACACTACAGGCTTATGACTCAGGTCAACGATATTTGCGTCTATACATGAGTAGTTCGATTGTATAGTTTTAAGGACGTTCGATCTCAATGCTTGGCATCAGCGAGGCGAATGTATGTAAGCCGGATCATACGTCTAGTGGACCTCTTCAATGGAAGTAAATAATCAACGCATACATTCAAACTGCATGATTAGGCTTGAATGAATATAACAAACTCAAACAACTACATTTCCGCCTGCTAACTGCAGAAAAACATTTTCATTGCCTAATTAACTTTTAACTGACAAATTTTTCTACAAAAAGCTAAACATAAACAATAAGAAAAACGCACTCTATAGCACACGATCGCATGTGACGTGAGTATTGTCCGCATAAACGCTAACTTTAATTATGAATCTTACGTTTCTTTGTATGAAATACATGTAACACTTGACATACAAGGTGAGCTGTGATCTTAGGGACGAGACTGCATGGAATTTACAAAGTTATAAATTGACCTTAGAACTGTATATTTTTCGTAGCTAAATCTGCCAGATTCTCACATGTAGAGAGTTACATGCATTTACACTCCTGGCCTCCAGCCCATGTCAACAATATTTACATATTATATATAGAGGAGTTAGATGGTATAAAGTTTCAAGGACGTTAGCTTTATGCTTGGCAACAACGACAAGGGTGTAGCTAAGAAAAAGAATCAAATAAAACGATCAATCGTAAATTAAGATCCATGCGGGCAATGAAAACGGTCATGAAAAATGATTCACCGGATATACTTTGTCATTACACCAGTTGGGTCATCTTTCTTTCAGACGACGAGCGGGCATGACTGGAATAAAGAAGGCGATGAAATTTGATGCAGAATGTTTGTCGTAAATTTTACATTACCGGTAGGCCTACAGGTTAAAATCCAAGTTCACAATTTAAGTTTAGCCAGTAATTTGGAGACGGAACTTTGCGACCCCGAACTGGAGGAACGCTTTCTCTTGGTTTTCTTTTTCTTTCTCTTAGAAAGGTTCATTTTTTCGTCGTCGCTAAGAGAACTCAATCGACTATGTGAACTGCACTGCGATTGGTTATCAAAGTTGTCAGCGAATACGTCCTCTGTCTCTTCCCTCTCTCTGTTGATCCAGATATCGCTAAGTAGCTTATAATTTGCAGTGTGGATGACTTCCGGCACAGGTATCTCACGTGACGTATCCCATAATTCCCGGAAATCAGACGTTACCGCCAGGAGGTCTTGTCGTCCGATGGCGGGAAAAACCTCTTCGAAAAATGAGATGTTCCTTGGGCCCAAGAGCTCGATTTGCTGAAGTTGGACGAACAGCTCAGCGGCTGTATGAATGTTCTCTCTTCGTCCACATCTCACACGTTCCTCTGCAGCCAGCACAAGCTTTATGCCCTCCAAGTCCACCGGCTTGAGCTCACAGGCAAGCTTCAGAAGAAATTTAGCGTAGGAAGAAATCTTGTAGGTAGGCTCTGCCATCGTGCCTGGTAAAAGATGGTCCTACAAAAAATAAAAACAAAATGCTTAGGATTTTTCTTCTTATATATGAAAGTGATATATGTTGAGGCCCATCCGCCTACGCAAGGCTTTGGATCAAATGCTTATACCGGAAGTCCACATAATGGCCGTGGAATCCAGAGGCCAGTGGTTCGGCCGATGCTTTAGGTTGGGAGATTGGCCAGGTATACCTGTCCAAGTGAGGTTGTTTCCCATGGGCTCTGTACGGATCTGGAACTTAAATAATGCAAATCGAAATAATAATAATAAATTAATGGAAATACTCTCAAAAAAATGAATTTTAAATTTAACAGAAAGTCTGAGTGATGCAAGAATGTATACTGTTGCTGCAGTAGAATGTTCTGTGATTGCAGTAGATTATTCTGTTAAATATAGCGCACACATTCTATTACAAAAAAAGAAATTACTCTGGCAGCAGATTCTTTGTTACAATGAACTGATTTTCTTTTAGTGTAAGCTTTGTTTTCTCCCATAACGCTTACTTCTGTATATGACGGCCTGCTTGGGCTACTCAGCCGGATTTCAGTATTTTGTGACTCGATATAAATTTACGCAACTCGCGCAATTTCTGGGGAATACCCTTGTAAGGGTCAGGCCGAGGGACTATCAGTCTACAGACAAAAAGGACCAACAACAATAAAACTTTGAACTCGTTAATAATTCCTCGAACGATGCATTACAGATCTTACCATGCATCTGCATGAGCTAACTGTTGAAAGCAAACCGTAAATGATTTTGTGCGGTTAGTTTCTTGATTTACCTTCTTAAAAACAAAAAGTGTTGTAGACCGAAAGCCCCTGGTACAGCGCCTCCTTCCTTTTTGGCGCGTAAAAAGGTGGTGCCATAACCTACATACAAGCTGGTCATGAATGGCCTTAAGTAAAACAGTGGCTGTCTGAACCGGTACATTTAGTGACGAGTCGCTTCGCACATAGAAACCTCTTATCTCATGCACCAAGAACCTGTTTTACCCACTGCTATTTATTTAATTTGTGAACCTATATAGGCCTATAGACCGCAGTAAGTGCTGAAACGTGCAATCAACTTAAAGTCCAAATTTGTTTTTAAAATAGGAATGATAATGTATAATGTTACAATTAAGAGGTTGAGCAATAACTATAGCTAAAGATCGACACAGATTAACAGTTGTTTAGCTTATAGGCCTACCCTGACATAGAGATAGCTTTGTAAACTAAAACCATGATAAAAAAGATCACATCAAAACCATAATTCAAACTTAAAAAAGATGATTTACTCCGGTTTCATCTATACCATTCGCAATGTGACATCTGTCGTACTGACAACTCTTTGAATTCGATTCGTCGAATGAGAATATGACAAGCGCTTAAATTTAATTCGACAAAAGATTTCATCTACATTCAAAAGGTTTGACATATATGCACAAAGTGCGATTTCTAGAAATGACCACGCAAGCAACTCGTCGAATTCCAAACGTCGTGAATGACAATATGACAAGCGCTACAGGATTTGTAGAATTCGACAAATGGCGCCGTGTGAACACGAGGTAAGAAATGCAGCTTGTTCTATTTGCATTCGACTATACAGTCACATTCTACGAGAAGAACATCTATATTTTCTCGATATACTATCGCCATGTTACAATGCTGTTATATATTACTGACACTTTTGACGCAACACTCGTCAAAAATAAAATAATGTGTTAATTTTCACAGAAAGTCTGTTGTTTGAGTGATGGTCGAATGCATCTGTTATAATAACATAATACTGTGTCAACATAATATCGCACTTTTTCACCTAAATTAATTTCAGTGAAAGATGAACTATTTCACTATGCCTACACCCCATAGTTGTATCAGAATGCTTCAAAATATTGGTTGCAGATACTGATGGACGAAATACGAATGCACGCAGTATACGTAGCTAGGCTTGCATACATACTTAGGTCACCGATGGCGACATGTGGATGGGTATAGGTTATAGGACAAGACAAAATGAATTGCAATGATCTCACATTCTCAAGGCCACTGAGTCATTTTCATTTTTATCAGGCTGGCATCTCTAAGAACATGTCCACATAATATATCACCCATATCTGCCCCTTTACATACAGTGGATACAGTTCGTTACTGGTTTGAAAGTTGCCCGATTGTATACAGAGCTCTGAAGTTGGGCTCAAATACAATCGTATACAACTCACTTGATGGACAGTCGGAAGCAAAAATCTTGCATGTGAACTCACCTTTACGTATAGCACGACTCAATGGGCCAACCTGCACGTTGACATATGAACAATGTTAACTAAAAAAACTAGCTAGTTATAGCTTCGACATACACAGTAAGCTTACCTCAGCGACGATACTGAATTAACACTTGTCAAGCCTGACATATATATATACTGACAAGTTGCTATCCGGTAAGCCTATAGACGTGCAGCCTTGGGTAGAAAATGGAGGTAAACAAAATACCCGGGTCTCACATCACGTCAGATTCATTCATGAAACATCCCAGGCCTGACCCACTTTAAACCCATATAAAAGGGTGTGCGTTAGGATGTCATTTACCAAACACATGGGGCGGAAATACGCATGCGTTGTGTATGCAGCCTCCTAATATAGAGCCAGCGAGTTCCCAACTTCCTGTTTCACTCCGTTGAGTGGATATGCATTTGTCCACTATATCTTGTCATATCCTTCACTGAGGCCTAATGGCATGTTATTCTAAAAGGAATTACAATAAAATAAAATGCTCTGTAAAAAAAAATTTTAAAAATCTGTTTTATTTAACTGAAAGTCTTGGTGATGTTGTAGCCTCCTCTGTTGTTGCAGCAGATTATGTTATATTCACATGAAGATTGTATTAGAATAACAGGACATTATGTTGAATATTACACAGTATTACGTTATAACAGAATACACTGTAGCATCACTCAAACAACATGCAGACTTTCTCAACAAAAGAGAGTAGCCCGCACTGACTTACTTTTGTTTTAACGGCGATGTGCTTTTAAATGACTCTGTAGAAAGGGTTTATTTTCTCATTTCTTGAACTTGTGTTTCGCCTGACGAACGAAAGTTGAAGTAACTTTGTAAAGGGTTTAAACTGTAAGATTGTTGTTTTGTCACGGAAAATTAGAACGATGAACAGGAAATGAAGACATATCATCATTTAAATAGAGACACATTTCATCATATTAGTTTAATTGTTTGGCGTCATTGTGTATTGGAGGGGCTTTACAGGGGCGGTGGGGGCTCCGTGGCCTCCGTGGTTAGCGTGCAGCGCGGCGCAATGACCCAGTGAGGAGGCTCTGACCAATGTGGTCGCTGTGAGTTCAAGTCCAGCTCATGCTAGCTTCCTCCATTTATTCCGAAATGTCTACACTATATAAAAAAGAGACCGACAATGTTATATTGTCTTCATATCCAATAAGCATTCCACACAGGTGCCACAAACATATTGAATATATAAATTATATAAATTTAAATAATAATGATACAAACGATGACTGGAGTGTCCTGTGTTTTTTGAAACATTTTCGTAAATGCCAGTGGTTACACTGCATCCCTTCTAATGGGCAGGGCAGCAAAGTCTTCTTCGTTTTCGGAACTCACTTTACAGGCAGGAGCATTGAAGTGACGCCATAAACGGTTCATATAGCTCGCTTCTGGAACTTTTGTTTCGCCTAAGTGACTGTAGATTTCATAATCTCGCTACTCGAACTTTTATTTCCCCCGAGGGTGAAGTGCTATTACATAAAAGGTTTATAATTTCGTTTCTTTGTTTCGCCTGACGGTGAGGTGTTTTTAAGTGACCCAACATAAGGCTCATACTCTCGTTTCTTGAACTTCTGTTCGCCTGAAGACAAGGTACTTTGAAGTAACTCTGTAAAGGGGTAAGGCCTACAGTATGAGATTCTTGTTTTGTTGAGGAAAACTCGGACAATGAACAAGAAAAGAAAACATATCTTAAGATAAAAAGTGACACATTTCACCACATTATTACAATATTTTTGAGTCATTCTGTGTACTAGAGAATTGTTAATGTTAACAAAAATTAATCTGATAATTTTAACAAAAAATGAATATGATAATTTTAACAAAAAATGAATATGATAATTTTAACAAAAAAATTAATCTGTTAACAATAGCAAAAAGTTTGTTGTTTGAGTGATGCTAGAATGTATTGTGCTATTGCAACAGGTTATTCTGTTAAATGTAGCACATCTATTCTGTTAATTCAACATAAAGATTCTATGAGACTAACAGCACATTATGTTGAATATGACACAGTATTATGTTTTAATAACAAAATAAATCCTAGCATCACTCAGGCAACAGAATTTCTGTTTTAGTGTATGACCAATAGAGTGCTGAAACGATGAAGTCCCTGTGACCAGTCAAAAGCAACGGTCCTTTAAATGCATGTGCACCGCAGACATGATCACATCTGTTATTCTGTTAAATGTAGCACATCTATTCTGTTAATTCAACATAAAGATTCTATGAGACTAACAGCACATTATGTTGAATATGACACAGTATTATGTTTTAATAACAAAATAAATCTTTTAAGTGCATGTGCACTGCAGACATGCTCACATCTATATTTAGGATATGCAACTGTGGTTATGGAACCCGATAGAGGACATGTCACTACCTCGACCTTTCTGCTACAGGGTGAGGCAACGAGGTGACGAGGTAGCCAAGCGAGGTAACAAGGTAACGAAGGTCCAACTACCTGAGTAGATCGTCCGTCCACATACCTAGGCCCACGTGCCTGTTTAAACGCCTATACATTTATACTTGGT
This sequence comes from Liolophura sinensis, assembly GCF_032854445.1. NCBI lineage: Eukaryota > Metazoa > Mollusca > Polyplacophora > Chitonida > Chitonidae > Liolophura > Liolophura sinensis. The sequence goes on from NC_088307.1 coordinate 7,471,075, forward strand.
TGGCGAAGTTTCACAGGCACAGTGACAATCAATGGTAAAGCGCACACCGACCATTTCACGCCTAGTCCGAGAAGTCCGCTCTAAACGATGGCAAGAATCCAAAACAGGTGTCAACTGTGGATCTTACATCTCAGCTCGCCCGCACACACAACATCGCATGTATATGTTCCTTCCCGTAAGGGCACGCCAGACCCAAATATGCGACTCGGTCACCGCTGAGGCAGGAGCCATTTTACCAGTTTTAAATAGTTTGACTATAACTATAGGTCCAACTATCGCATATTGCAACAGAAATCAGCCGTCTTTGAAGGTAACCAGTGGCCAAGAAGGTAAGATTCCATATGGCGTTGACGAACTACTCGTCCCTGAGTTGAAGCGAGATCATGGTAATCAAGGTGCGTACTGAGTAATCGCTGCGAAAAGTGGTCTAATACTGTCAGGCCGATATGTGTCTTTGATACGAAAAATACGTGTGGATTGGACGTCGAGAATGGCAGAATGTGCTGGATAGCATCAACAGAGATGTATGTCAAAACGGACTGAAGAATGCTTTGAGTCCATTCAACTTAGCTGAGATGGTGTTAGGTGGGCTGGCGCTTCCAGCCTTTACTTTTTATAAGGGCCAAGGGTATAGGGTATATCATGGTATAAGCACGTAAGGGCGATCTACCGATTTGAAACAAGGTCCTGTGATTGTGAAATTCTCCTGAATGACAAAAATGTTGTCATATTAGCTCCCGAAACACGTGATCGACGCTACGCTATCAGACTAGGCATCTCACAAACTCTTGATGCATGTTCTTGACTGCTGGCCTGAGACAAAAAAAAAAAAAAAAAATTGCAAGTCAATTTTCAAGGCCTTGTCAAAATCAGACAGATACTAGGCAATTTGTATTGGTGGTCGGACATGGACAACCATGAGAAAGACGCTGTAAAACATTGTCAGCTCGCAGTGTCAAATGCGGATTTACTACATGCTGTTGGAGGGGGAGTGGCCGCCTCAAATTGCAGGAGACGCATTAATAGCATTGTAATACGAAACCGCAACGGACAGCCAGACTCCGGAAGATCAAGATTGATACATGTAACTTTTGCTTAGCGCTTTTTATTAGCGCATCGTCCACCGTCATCTCATTTGTGGTATGACCCGAGGCGGGTTCGATCCCAAGTCTCCCGACAACGAAGCGATTAGGCCACTGACGCGGTCGAAATTACAGTGACTGGATTACAGTTTAACTTAGGCCGTGCGTCGAAGCAACATACCGAAAATAACGGACTGATCTTCTGGTTATATCAAAACAAGAAATAACAACCATTGAATAACCAAGTGTGCCATAATTTTATCATTTAATGAACACATCTTCAAAGCATAGGTATTTCTTATATCATATATAATGCGCCCGCAATTGTGAAATATTTCTTTGGGTTGTGTTATCACGTTTTTGCTACTGCAATGGATGATGACCTTGACCTCTGACCAACACTTTGACCTTGCCGAACTACTTATAATGTACGTTTTTCTCGTACGTTATCAGTAGTGAAAGTGTAATAAAAACTGGTTGTCAACTCATCAATGTGGATATAACTAGCTATTTTATAAGGTTAAGCTTGGCATACACCGGATATTAAGACCCAAGAAATCAACATGGCCGCTGTGTTTATGGCGGTAACCGCTTGTGTATGGGAAACAGCGACGAGGCTCAACTGGGGTTGTATATCCAATTGTTACGTGGAGCCGTTATATCGATCCAATCTAAAGTCGTACGGTCATCAGCCACTACACCAACTCCGTACGACCAGTGGAGTCGAATTCCGTCTTAGCCTCTCGGGTATACTTAGCTTAGGGTTACACACACTTAGGCATATTTTGCAGCTTGGGAACGGCAGATAACGGAATATCTGGGACGGATTCCACATAAGTCAAAATTTAAAATTGCATCATAATGCTTAGTTTTTGCTACTGGAAAATGAAACTTGCATGCATTTGTCTTAAGACAACACTGATGAGGTGGACAAACTTTTAATTTCTGAAATCTGATTTCAGATAGCATTTCAAATTCTAACTTCAGTCAGAATTCACTTTATGAAATCGTCCCCTGGTCTTCAAAGTTAATCCTGATTCATTTAGTTTTCACTCAACTGCTGTGCACTCATGCAAGTCACTGAGGAAATTTCTCACGTATGACACACATTTATTCGCCCGCAGGGCGTGTAAAGAGTTCTAAACTTGTTTCCCTTTAAGTCTCTTTATCAGGGCTGCCCTTCACCCGTGTCCTGTTCGGTGCATGTCTCTTCACCAGAAGCTGTCCTCCATCTGCGTTTCCCCTGTGGTGTGACTTTTAGATCTCGGTGTATGATACTTTGTCAGGAGCTGTCCTTCATTCGCGGACTGCCTGTTACCGGAAGTGGTATTATGTCCAGCTCTCGGCGCAAGTCCTCTAGGTTTTGTTCCCAATGCTTCTCATAGTACACAGCCATCAGGAATTTGGCGCTACTGCCACATTTGATAGCCCACGGCAGATACGTCTGCAGGTACTTCCTCTGCCATCTGGGGAATCAGAAAACCAGAAAATGCAGAATTCTTCTGGGGTCTACTCCCTAACAGTATTGAATTAAAGTTTGATACATGTCTTCACCATGGCAAGTTACATACAAGTACCAAGTTTAGGTTTCACTCTGTTTTGTCCATTTTCGACAAAATAATTGCCATTTTGGACCTGTGTAGGAGATTCTTTTAAACAGTTTGCCATACTGAAACTTGATGGATCACTTGACCATGACAAGTTACAGTTTCACGTTAATTCATTCACTTTCGAGAAAAGTATGACCATTTCTTGTCCAGCTATTGACGCTGATAGTTTGCCAGACGTTTTCTCTAAACAGCTTTATTAGTCAGAACTGAAACTTGGTAGACGTCTTCACCATGGCAAGTCCCAGATAAATTCCTACTTTGGGACAGTTTCTTCTTTTCTTGATAAAATTATCACCATATCTGTTTTATTGTCTTGGCATCACTCGACTTACCTTGGGCCAAATCTAACGGGCCCCATTAGGGCTCCCATCACACACATCGGTAGCCCCGTCTGTATGGCCTCTATCCACTTCACAACCACTTCACCCAACATGTTAGGCGGCATTCCTGCCGGGAGAGAAGACAGACAATACAGGGAGTGTGTGTGTGTGTGTGTGTGGGAGGAGGGTGGTGGTCGTGGTGTGGGGTATTTACCTCAGTTAATAAGTATCTCACATTCTAAAAATATACATTTCACTCCACAGATCAAAAGAACTTGGGCAATGTGTTTAGGAACTCATCCGTCAAAGCCCAGAAGATTATATCCTGTAATTTTCAACCTTGATTGTTTCAAAATAATCCTAAAACAATCATAATATATGTAGAAAAAATCCAGGAACAAAATTTCATGACATCCATCCTCATAACTCCTTACACAAGTTTTCCAAAAAACAGGTCCACTTTTATGGCAAAAATATGATTTTAACATGTAAAAGTTAGCCGAAACTATCACACTTTTTCTGAGGGTGAAGTATTTTAGAAATTTCAGAAAATGCCACATACATCACCTCTCATTTACCTGTGACAGCGTGGAACATGTGGTGACACAGTCTGTACCCTACCATCACACATATCACTTCACGTTTACCTGTGACAATGTGGAACATGCCATGACATCACCTCACATTTATCTGTGACAGTACGGAACATGTGGTGAAATTGTCTGTACCCTAACATCACTTACATCACCTCACATTCACCTGTGACAATGTGGAGCATGCCATGACATTGTCTGTACCATAACATCACCTCACATTTATCTGTGGCAGTGTGGAACATGTGGTGACATTGTCTGTACCCTAACATCACCTCACATTTATCTGTGACAGTGTGGAACATGTGGTGACATTGTCTGTACCCTAAAATCACCTCACATTTATCTGTGACAGTGTGGAACATGTGGTGACACTGTTTGTACCCTAACATCACCTCACATCACCTCACGTTTACCTGTGACAATGCTGAACATGCCGTGACATTGTCTGTACCCTAACATCATCTCACATTTATCTGTGACAGTGTGGAACATGCCATGACATTGTCTGTACCCTAACATCACCTCACATTTATCTGTGACAGTGTGGAACATATGGTGACATTGTCTGTACCCTAACATCACATACATCACCTCACATTCACCTGTGACAATGTGGAACATGCTGTGACATTGTCTGTACCCTAACATCACCTCACATTTACTTGTGACAGTTTGGAACATGCCGTGACATTGTCTGTACCCTTACATCATCTCACATTTACCTGTGACAGTGTGGAACATGTGGTGACATTGTCTGTACCCTAAAATCACCTCATCATTTACCTGTGACAGTGTGGAACATGTGCTGACATTGTCTGTACCCTAACATCACCTCACATTTACCCGTGACAGTGTGGAACATGTGCTGACATTGTCTGTACCCTTACATCACCTCACATTTACCTGTGACAGTGTGGAACATGTGTTGACATTGTCTGTACTTTAACATCACCTCACATTTACCTGTGACAATGTGGAACATGTGGTGATATTGTCTCTACCCTAAGATCACCTCACATTTACTGTGAAGTGTGGAATATATGGTGACATTGTCTGTACCCTAACATCACCTCACATTTACCTGTGACAGTGTGGAACATGTCGTGACATTGTCTGTACCTTAACATGATGTACATAAGTTCTGGGTCGTCAACAAATCGAACAGGAGCTCTTGCATCTGGACTAAAACCCTGAAATAAGCAAGGAGTGCTTAAAATGGCCAACATAATGTACAGATATGTACACTGAGATTTACATCTGAAGAGCTGGAACACAAAGTGTGGATTGAATCCTGGCCTCGGATAGGGAATTTCTATATATCCCTGGTGTCACTGTTTGTGGGGCTTTACTCAATTATTTGCATAGTTCATTGGTATTTAAAACATATGAATGAACAATTTTTCACACATAAAGGAAACGGGAGTTCCAAGAGTAAACCAGCAAATGCTGACTTATATTTATTTATTTATGTGATTTGTGTTTTACTCCGTACTCAAGAATATTTCACTTATACGACAGCGGCCAGAATTATGGTGGGAGGAAACCGGGCAGAGCCCGGAAGGAACCCACAACCATCCGCAGGTTACTGGCAGACCTTCCCATGTATGGTCAGAGAGGAAGCCAGCTGGTCTTGAACTCACAATGACAGCATTGGTGACAGGCTCCTGGGTCATTACCCTGTGCTAGTGCGCTAACCAACTGAGCCACGGAGGCCCCCTGCTGACTCATTGTAGGTTGAAATACAAAGTCTTCATTTGGGTGACCTTTCAAGTCCTACAATTTGGGCTAAATCAAGAAATGTAGTTCAAATATCAAAACCAAATACTAAGCTAAATATGACAATAAATACCAAGGATTTTAATAGAGGAATTCGCAGTTATAAATCACACATTTTCAATATCAAATTAATGAACACAAGCACATTTTATAAATTTTTCATTTCATTTTAATTTGTTTGAATTTAAACTTTTCCATATGACTGAATTTGGACACCCATTACGGGTATGAAAAATCGCCATTATCTGGCCCTGGATGGCTGCAGCCAACCTAACAAGAGATTGGTTCAAATCTGTCACCTTCATGTAATCAGGTGTTGCTGCAATACTAATACTTGAGATAGCAAGGATCCCACTTCTCTAATTAATAAATGATTTTAACGAGTAAATGTATTCACATGGTCATCAAGGAACCTCCAGTAAGCCTTCCCAAATGTGTCGTCGGGTAAGGTGCCCAGGTAGTTGATGTCTACGGTGTGTGTGTTAATGATTGGTCGCTCCCTGAAACCCAGTCAGTAAATATGGTACACATAAAACTTGTAACGGGAGCAGCCTTTAAGTGCTCACTTATTTGAGCAGTATCTAGTGGGAATTTCATAAGCTGGTAGACTGCTGGATTTCTGAGTGTAAATTGTGGTGTAATCCGCAGATGAAGTCTTTCAACCTTTAATACATGCTTATACATTACAAGTAATTTCACATTTTTATATGCAAAAAGATAAGCACATTTATTGGAACCACCCTAATTTGGTGAAAGTGATTTAAGAAAAGATAGATGATTTATTAATAACTAGATTCAGTTCTTGTTAGAGAATTAGACTTGTCTTAATATGAATCAAACAATGCAAGTATTTCTCTTACTCCAAAATCTGTCGGCCCACGTCATCTGCCTGCATTTTTCTGCGCATATTTTGTAAAGCATAATATCCAGTTGTTTCACCTAATGCAGCAATCATATCTGAAAAACAAAGTAACTCTCTGTGAAAACAACAAAATAAATAAATGAAATAAGCACAGAAATGTTCAATAAATAAATAAATAAAAATAATAACTAACAAAAAAATTAAAAGTTGAAAGTTTTCGGCAGAGGATGTGCTGTAACTCCATTCATCACATATTCTGATAGTATGATTTGAAATTTGATATCCCGAGAAATTATGCCAATTATTAAAGGTGTCGTATCTGTCAACTACATTCACTTTAATTCCACTCCTGAATTGTATTAATATCAACCAATTATGTCAGTGATCAATAACATGGAAAAAAGAAAAAAACACCAAAGCCAAACAAAAAAAGAACATGAATTTGAAATTTAGGTGCACACATGCAATGTTATCTTTGCAAAAGCGAAGTGCTTTTCACAAGCCATGCAAAAAACTAATCATAAAGCCACCAGAATAACCTGTGCTTTTAACAGGTCATGCAAAAAACTAACCATAAAGCCACTAGAAAAACCTGTGTTTTTTACAGGTCATACAAAAAACTAATTATAAAGCCACCAGAAAACCCTGAGCATTTTACAGGTCATACAGAAAACTAATCATAAAGCCACCAGAAAACCCTGAGCATTTTACAGGTCATACAAAAAACTAATCATAAAGCCACCAGAAAACCCTGAGCATTTTACAGGTCATACAAAAAACTAATCATAAAGCCACCAGAAAACCCTGAGCATTTTACAGGTCATACAAAAAACTAATCATAAAGCCACCAGAAAACCCTGAGCATTTTACAGGTCATACAAAAAACTAATCGTAAAGCCACCAGAAAACCCTGAGCATTTTACAGGTCATGCAAAAAACTAATCATAAAGCCACCAGAAAACCCTGAGCATTTTACAGGTCATACAAAAAACTAATCATAAAGCCACCAGAAAACCCTGAGCATTTTACAGGTCATACAAAAAACTAATCGTAAAGCCACCAGAAAACCCTGAGCATTTTACAGGTCATACAAAAAACTGATCATAAAGCCACCAGAAAACCCTGAGCATTTTACAGGTCATACAGAAAACTAATCATAAAGCCACCAGAAAACCCTGAGCATTTTACAGGTCATACAAAAAACTAATCATAAAGCCACCAGTAAAAACCTAGTGTCAATTGTCCAATATCACAAGCTCTGTGCAGACATTACCATCCCTAGCTGGGTTAATAATGGCCATGCCCGCTGCCCCGATAGATAGCAATGTTTTCTGGAAGACTGAGGTCGGGACATGACCGGGGTAATTCTCTCCAGTACAGTTGATCGTCTCTTCTCCATCATCTTGCCACTCTGTTAAGGAAAAGGAAGGCAGGTATAAAAAAAAAGAAGAAAAGAAAGATGTACATGCGCAATATCTGTTTCTACAAGTTTCCCACAGAATACTGACCGCTGAAATATCAATCAAGTGAAGTGCTGTTTATTTAACAATACCAGAGGTATTAATTGATTGACAATCCAGATGTCTGCAAGCTGCAGAGCCCGTCCCTAATAATCTTGTGAGGACAAGCAAGTAGGGTTTCGTGTTGACTTGCACTCAGGCCAACAATCAGCTCGTGATTGGCCAATGTTAAAATTTGGCAGGTAAAAAATTTGGCTAACTAATCAATATGTAGACAGAGAGGACTGAAATAGCTGATTATAGCAGCTAAAATAAGTGTGACACAGACTTAATTTTTGACATGTTAAATGACCTAGTCAGGTAACAGTGCAGCACCTTATTGCCTGAAACATTAAACTACATGCCATTTTTGAGGAATTTATTATGGAGTTAGGGTAGCAAACATGCATGAGAGATGCGAGTTCTCTTGAGTTCCGCATGGGGGGGGGGGGGACCCGTGCACATACCGAAAGTTGGGGTTAGAACCCCGGCAGTACATGGCCTTCGCACAAGAGTGTTGGGTGAATGGGGCATTTTCTAACGCCCATTTCTGACATATGCGCGAGCACCCGCACGTGGAACTTCAAAGAACTTGTATGTCTCAAGGCCCTATACGTTGTGGATGTGAAACAGGCAGCAAAGTTTAATTTAACTGAATTAACTTTCCCCATATGTAAGCCTGCTGACCTGCACCCATCTCCGTCAAGTATTGCCCAGCTGTAACAGCTTACTGTTCATACATTTTACTTGTGCTGGGCAGGTTGGAGCGAAAGTATACTGTATTTCAGGTGCATTTTCACTTAAAGTTTGGTATGTAAAATTGCAGTTTTAGAAACACACAATGGCCTTAAAATACATTCCATTTATTTATTTGATTGGTGTTTTACGCCCTACTCAAAAATATTTCACTTATACGATGCCGGATGATGGCCAGCCTTATGGTGGGAGGAAACCTCTCTGCCCAAGGAAACCCATGCCCATCCGCAGGTTGCTGACAGACCTTTCACGCACGGCCGAAGAGGAAGTCAGCATGAGATGGACTGGAACTCACAGTGACCGCATTGGTGAGAGTCTCCTGGGTCATTACGCTGCGATGGCTGGCTAACCAACTGAGCCACTGAGGCCCCAAAAATACTTTTGATACCAAGACTTAAGTTTGGATGAAATACAGTATTAATTGCAGGAAAGGGAAGTGTGTTATCAGCTCGGTGCCCTGCGTCCTGGATCACTAACAATTTAAAAGTCACGGGGCAAACGCAACGTTCCCTTTCATAACACCTATTTCTTACATTCGTGATTATTGAGCACGGAGCATTGCACAGATTATAGCTACCTGAAGTTGAATTCACAATTGTCCGGCGTGGACAGCGATGCACGTAAGGCATACATCCGCGATACGAACAAAGTTTTCGAACTAACAGTCTAGACATGATTTATCGACGCCACTTTTTCACCTTACAACCTTATGCTTCTCAACATATATCATTGGTGTTGTTGTTGCCCATGTTTACTCGTGAGTCTAAATTTACCACCAAACATTGAAGAGCTACTTCCGTGTTTTGATTCACGCGCCTCACGTGCTGTTTCAGGCACTGGATATCTACATTTGTCAATCACTGATAAATCTCTCATCAATGGCACGAGCTCCACTCCTAAACCGATGTGGTAAATCTGTACTAGCAGTCGGCAAAGACTTGTTGGGAACCAGAGAGTTGTCCGGTATAGATGGCGGTTGGAAACGGTTTACTTTTGCATCAACCTCAACAAATTCAGGAATTGCTATCATCAGCTGCAGACCATTTAGTTGGTGGCGTACGATCACCGTCACATCAGCAAGGCACACCACAAACCATATGACGCGCACTCAAGCGCTGCCAGTCTCCAAGTCACCACGGTTGTTACTTGGTCCAACTCGTTACAACAAGGCACACTCCGTCTCATCATGGATGTCGGTCTTTGAAAGACCTTTCAGTAGCGATTCTGGATCAGATCGAGGTCGATCGGAACTAGCAGATGACCCCGAAGACAGTCGAGCAGCAGAACGGCCGCTGGGACCGATAGAAGGTCGCTTGGCTATTGGTTTCACGTGTAAAATCTGCCAGACCCGCTGTACAAAGACATTTTCAAAGCTGTCATATAAAAAAGGTGTAGTAATCGTCCGGTGTGATGGCTGCGGCAGCAACCATTTGATAGCCGACAATCTGGGGTGGTTCTCTGACGTCCAGGGAAGGTGAGCAACGAATCCAACATGCGGCACGCATATTAGTTACAGATATGTTATGCGTCTCAGATTGGAGAGTTATAATGCTCGCATATCATGATTTTTACCGTTATCGCCTTTTTTCTGAAACTGTTCACTGTCATAATTTTTTCTCCCAAACTTGTGTGCACAGCTATCTAAAAGAGTTCATTTTCGACAAGACACTATACCAGACTAAAATAGAACTCCTCTGCACAAAGATATAGGAAAATATTCTTGATGATACATTCGATCATGATTTGCAAAGTAACCCTCGTGGCTGCGCTGCTCGAATCTAGAGTTAAATGTTTGCAAATATATACGCATATGTGAACATGGAGGTATAAATAGATGTTATCTATATCTCCGTGTTGTGAGCAACAGATCATATAATCGTGTTTCGTAGCAGCTTTGTGATTTACCGCATAAATTATCCTGTTATATGGTTCATAAAATGCCAACATTTAAGTAAGAAAATAAGAAATTTGTGCCTCAAACCAAAAGTTGACGAGATGTAGGTCTATGGTATATATTTTCATTTAACTTTCACCTATGTCAACCTGTGAAAACGGCGTGGAAATGATGAGAATTGTCTGAATGGTAAAAAGTAACCTCTCAGCAGAGATTATAATTATAGTTACTTGTTGGAGAAAGTTTATTCTAAACAGATTTTATGATGTGCGTGTATAACCTTGTGACAGCCCAGTTTCTTGTACGATCCTCCAGTAATCTTAACCAGGTTACTGATGCCCTGAAAATTGGTTATGATTTTTAGGAAAGCAGTCCTATGGCCTGTTTCCACAGACACGCGTTTGGTTTTCTCATAAGACGTCCGCTAACTCTTCGAGAATGGGAATAACCCCAATCGGCGTTTCAGGAGTCTCGCGAGTTCTCGCAGATATCGGCAAGACAAGGTGGGGGCTCTCGCAAACTAACGTAGATAGAAGGCGTTATTTTACGGTAGTTACTATAGATTGATCACACATCTGTCTGTCGACTCGACAGCGCCGTTGACACCTGACGTGAAATCACGTCTTTTTAGCTGCGGTGGTTTTTCCACGGACTCTGCAGGGGGCATGCACGATTGTTTAACACACGTGTTAACGCAGAGCGAATGGAACGTGTCAAAGTTTTAACACCAGAGTGAAAAAGAACCCTGATTGGAACAAGACCTGGATCGTCTTACCTTTCATTTCCAACAGTATAAAAGACGTACAGCATAGAGAGTAAATCCATAGCAGCGACGACAGTGTGATATTTCGCGAATGGTCACACGTAACCGGTGAATACGGCCTCTTACCTCAGTTATGGTTTTATTCCAACTGTTCATGTAAATAGCATAAATAGTCCCAAATTACACTCCCCCTAGCACCATGGTTTAAACAGAATTTGGTAAAAAAAATTCAGTGATGTTAATTGCAATTTATTAGACGTCACTGGTCTAGAATTGCCCAACATACCAAGAATTTAAAACTGGACTAAGCCACCAGTTTATTAGGTATCAGTCCGCTCAACGTGTATCGGTATAGGAACATACAGTATGTAACAACTGGTACACGGCGAATTTAACATTTAGCACTAATATGCTTTTGTGTCTTTCCTTAATTGTAGAAACGTAGAAGAAATCTTGGCTTCAAAAGGAGAGACTGTGAAAAAGCTGTCAGTGGAGGGACTTTTGGACGTGTCATTGGGCGATCGTGACTTGAAAGACGGGGATTGAGAAATAAACTGTAGTGGGGTGAAAGATGAGGGGCATGGGGTGGGTGAGAAATAAACTATCGTGAGGTGAAAGACGGGGAGTGAGAAATAACCTGTCGTGGGGTCTAAGACAGGTAATGAGAAATAAACTGTCGTCGGGTGAAAGACGGGGAGTGAGAAATAAGCTGTTGTGGGATGAAAGACGGGGAGTGAGAAATAAACTATCGTGGGGTGAAAGTTGGTGAGTAAAAAATGAACTGCCGTGATGTGAAAGATGGTGAGTAAAAAATAAACTATCGTGGGGTGAAATTCGGTGAGTAAGAAATAAACTATCATGAGGTGAAGGATGGGAAGTGAGTAATAATGTTTTGTTGGCTGAAAGACGGGGAGTGAGAAATAAACTGTCGTGAGGTGAAAGACAGGGAGTGAGAAATAAACTGTCGTGGGGTGAAAGACGAGGAGTGTGAAATAAATTGTCGTGGGATGAAAGACGAGGAGTGAGAAATAAACTGTCGTGGGTTGAAAGACGGGGAGTGAGAAATAAACTATCGTGGGGTGAAAGACAGGGAATGAGAAATAAACTGTCGTGGGATGAAAGATGGGTAGTGAGAAATGAACTGTCGTTGGGCGAAAGACGAGGAGTGAGAAATAAACTACCGTGGGATGAAAGACGGGGAGTGAGAAATAAACTATTGTAAGTTGAAGGAAGACCAGCAGTGCGAAATAAATTATCTTGGTCTTCTTCTTTCGTTTTTTTTTTTTATTTGTTATCTGAACCTGGTGTGTCCAATCCTGCTCAAAGCATTAAATTTGGCCGTGGAAGAACGGCAAATCATCGTCTGAACTTCCGTGTACATCTCTATATCTCACAACATCGCTATCATATTCTCAACAGCGCATGTATGGCTCTCTGCCTTCTCGCTTTATATCACTACCACCTGTAGAAAATTTTGTACACAAATCTTGAACAACGCTGAGGTCACGGTGATGAGACAGGAAATTATGTTAGAAAAATCAAACAATCCGCGTGAACCATTGTCTCTAATGATAATTTATACGTACGCATTCTCTTTATCTAAAGTGTGTACTACATGATTCTAACACCCAAAACAATTTGATTGATGGATTTAGATTAAATAGTTCCACGAGAGGACACAAGTGATGGTGCTAAGTCAAAACAAGCCTTCGTGCGTCTCACAGGCCCCAAAGGTCATCCTTGTCTATTGGTGGCAGTGATGTAAAGCGAAAGGTAGAGAGCGACGCATCCGCTGTCAGGAGTACATCGCTATCTCGCAATATCACTATACCTCGGAACATCGCTACCTCGGAAGAATGTGGGCCTCCGTGGCCGAGGGGGTTAGCACGCCATCGCGGCGCAGTCACTCAGGAGGAATCCCACCAAAGCGGTTGCAATGAGTTCAAGTCCAGCTCACGCTGGCTTCTCCAGCCGTACGTGGGACGGTCTCCCAGCAACCTGCAGATGGTCGTGAGTTTTGCCGGCGCTTTGCCTGGTTTCCTCCCTCCATAATGCTGGCCGCCGTCATGTAAGCGAAATATACTTGAGTACGGCGTAAAACACCATTCAAATAATTAAACATATAATAATCGGAACAACTCTACATCGCTTCGCAAGCTTGCTGGCTCTCTTCGGAACCTGGATAACGTATAACCATTTTAACAATCGCAAATTCACTATAGCTTTGACAACTCCACAAAAGTTTTTGATGCCTTGTACTCTAGCCCAACGTTATAAGATAGTACGCCTATGTCATAAAATGGACAAACCGGTGAGTACTTAAAAAAAAAAGGGATGTCTAGTTGACCGACTGACTGACAGGTGAACACACAGATCGACTTACACTGCGTGTAATGAGGAGGCATCCCGATGGTGTGATGTATCCGCCTCTGAACAGGCTTGATAAGGCTTTGGCGGATATCTGTATATATATATATATACATGAGCAACCCGGAGACGTACACAAATACAGAGAAAACTTCGATGCAAATAGACCTTGTGACAAGGTCTTCAAGCACAATGCGCGAATTGTTGTTGTTCGTGGGTATCAGTATTCTGCGCCCGTCCCTTGGGGTAGAGCCCGACCCGTATAGCGTCGATGTCATATCAGCCTTCAATCAAACCAGTAAGTAGTGCTTTGATTTCGTTTTTTTCGATTTTTACAGCACTGTAAAGCGAAGGAATACAGAGTGTCATATGATACAGGGTATGCACGAGGATGTATAGCTGTATACAGGCCTATTGTTACAACGTGGAGTGGAGGTTGTATCATGGTTTCATCGTCTCCAAGTATCGTAGTTAGTCAGAACTAAGGGGTTGGGGAAGAGGGGATTGAGCTACAGTTGTGAATACTTCTTGATTTCTATTTTTCTTTGGTAGTGGACGTAGGGGTATCAGATCTGTCATATTAGTCCCAGCTTTTCACGACGTATTCAGGAAATTTTCCTTATACGGCGGTGCTGAGTTTTGGTCTATTGAAGGAAATTGGAAGGGCACGAAACAAACCACATGCAGCCCTTCGCGAGTCACCTAACAAAACGCCAAACTTACTCAAGGAAACGAGCGACTGTGGAATTCGACCCTGTGACCTAATGACTTGGTGGTGCTACAGATTCGCTTGCGTGCATGACGTCATATTTAGGAGCACTCTGTTCATAGGACAGAACTTTACGAGTACCAGAACATACACATAAAGTGTACACGTGCGTCTCTGAAATCCTTCACCTTGCAGTGAGTCTCTTGTATTAGGTTACAGGATCCGGCTTGCAATGTAATTTGAGGAGATAAGCCTGGTATTTAGTTAGAGGATATATAATATAATCGTCATGACCTAATGTCTAGGTCAGTCAAATCACAAGACTCTGGCCGCATCATTTTGCCAGATTTTATTTTATTTATAAATTTGATTGATGTTTATTAATCAAGAATTTTTCTCTTATTCGATGGAGGTCAGTTTGACTGGAGAGAGAAACTGGAGTGTCCGAGGTGAACCACTGACCTTTGGCCAGTTGCTGACAAACTTTCCCCCATACGTTATTGTCTTCCACCAATATGGTTTGTATATCTGTGCAAGTGGGATTTTTTTCTGCTCTCCTTTGAACACCAATTATCAAATAGGAGAATAAATAAATTTATGGTACTTGATAGTCACAACATTTATATATCGTTTTACTTGTTGGGGGCCTTCGTGGCCGAGGCGGTTAGCGCGCCAACACGGCGTCTCCCATCAATGCTGTCGCTGTGAGTTTAGCTCACGTTGACATTAAGCCCGATTGTACGTGGGAAGGTCTGACAGCAACCTGCGGATGGTAATGGATTTTCTCCGGGTTCTGCCCGGTTTCCTCTCACCATATGCTGGCCACCGTCGGATAAGTGAAATATTCTTGACTACGGCGTCAACCACCAATCAAACAAAATAAATAAAATTCATTGGTGCTTCACGCCGTACACAAGAGCATTTCATTCGTACGACGGCGCCCAGGAATATGGTATGGAAAAACTAATATCTAGATCATATATACATTAATAAAACTGATATGAAATTAAATATAGCACAATATTATGTTGCATGAGTGATGATGGAATAGATTATATTACTGTAACGTAATATTATTTTATGGACAACTCGGTACCCCCGTAATACAGCAACAAAAGTACTCTGTTAGAATAACATAGCATGTCTGTCACATCTGATAGCAGTACTATAATCTTCTCTACTATCGCTCACTTGTAACAGATTACTTTTTTCAGTGTAGAAAACTAACATGGAAGACTGAACGAGTTTCTGTTGCCCTCTTCTTCCTTCAGTCTGTCCCCTTGAGCCGATAGAGAACGGGCATTACCTGGACATATCGGGCACCAAGGGGGGCATAGCCGTACAGGTGGTCTGCTCTCTGGGTTACAAGCGAGTGGGGAACGGTTTTCACATGTGTAACGTCACTACCGGTAACTTCTCGAATGGACGGTCCTACTGTCAAGGTACTGTATACAAACACTGGTATACACACGTCATATGTAAATTTAATATCCATAATACTCTTTAAGACAGTGAAAATTTAGTACAGAAGCAGCAGCTTAGCTTAGTTTGCCAGTGAGAAGACAACATGATTGGTTAAATATTCAGCGAGAACTGATATTCTACCCCAGTCACTGTCTTCTGTCGAAATGAACGCATGCAATACACTGGTGACGTATAAAGCTCACATATGTATAAGGTCACGCATGTCACTCACAAGTGTCAGGCCCCGGGATCATGAGGCGATCTTAGACTAAGGCAAACTTCAGTCATTAAATTTGGCATAGGCCTATTCCTTTCCGTCATTTTCTGCAGTTTCACTAAGCAACATTGCATTGCAACAACCCTTCATACACCGAACTTTGTTTACAGATAGGTTTCTCCGTGTTACTATAAATAAGTGACCAATGGTAGGGTGGCGTGTATTGTGGCGTCTTAACTCATGCGAATAGACGCGGCTTCCGGAACACTGTGACGTCACACTGTGTGCTCCGGTGACCACTGAATCTGCCACCAGTGGTGCTCGGTTCGACCAATGGAATGTACCCAATGGCTCAAGGTCCTGCTATACACTAGCGCTACCTGTCGGGAATACAAAATATGCTGCCTCCACTTAGGCTTTCCCGGATGGCTGCTGCTCGACAATGGGCATTCACTCAGTCAGCTGATGAATCAATATTTGCGCGTTGTCCACTTCTTGAACCAATCTTGGAATGAACTTACCTATCACTGATGGATTGTCTCCCTTCTTTCTTTACACCGCCAGGCTGTCCCGTGGAACGCCTCGAGAACGGACATTACCTGGACGTATCGGACGACAAGGTTGGCGTGGCCATACAAGTGGTCTGCTCTTCAGGCTACAAACTAGAGGGGATTGGCTACCACGTGTGTGACGTCACCACCGGCAACTTCACCAACGGGCGGTCCTATTGTCAAGGTAGGTCAGCACACGTTCTCTAATTATCTATTTATTTATTTATTTGATTGTTGTTTAACGTTATACTGATCTTATTCGATGGCAGTAGTATTATGGGATGAAGAAACCGGGGAAAACCACCGACCTTTGACAACTTGCTGACTAATGTTCCGACATATGATGTACAGGTATGCACCATATTGGTGAACCTTAAAGGTGAAGAAACATAAAAATGACATGGATGCTCAGATGAAAGAGTGCAAACAGGTAGTTGTAAATGTGATCTTCAGTATTCTTTTCCATTTTTCTTTATAGCGGAAAGACACTTCAAACAATTTTTGGATGGTGGATATTTGGGACTATACCTCTTGCTATATATTCTCTTTGTGTAATAATGTTATAAATGAGGCTGTAACACATGTTTAATAAATATATTTGCACCAGAATTTGATCTTTTCAGTTAACAAATATGTTCAGCCTGGATTCTGATAATATTTATATTTTTAATATACTCATAAATATTATCATAATTCAGATTAAATGCATGTGTTTGGATATAAACAACAAATTTTCATTCAAATAAGTGTATTAGACATGCATTCTTATTTAGAACATTATTTTGCAAAGACAATCTATACCAAGAGTTGGTCCCAAATACCCACCATAAAATTATATTCTCAAATACCCTTTTCTCATGAAAGAAAAAAAAAATGAAAAAAAAATGTTAAACATCATATATGCAAATAATTTTTCATGTTCTTTCATCTGATTTTCATCTTTGCGCGAACGACTACAAGGGCGTTATTGACTACGTACTGTCACCAACGCTGACAGTAGAGAGGGCGTGAGAATCAATAAATTACCTGTCCAAATGCGGTGTTGAACCCGTACCTTCTGACAAATAGTATTAACCGAAGTTATATTCATATTGTGACGGCTGACTACTGATATAGTCATAGGCAAAACTCATGATGTTAGTCAGCCATGAGGAGAATACCAGTTTTATTCTAAATGATATCTGGAACATTGGGGTTCCTGCTTCCAATCACCTTATTTTCGTAATGAATTCTTAATTCTCGCCTATAATTTAAAGCATTGCAAATCTACGCGTCATGGATTTCAGTATACGTCACAGCTTCACAAAATTGTACATTTTCCTTTAGACCTAACCTCGAATGAGCAAAGGCTCATACTGTAATCCGTTCATTTTTTTTTTAATATATGATATGCACTCTTCGCTTTGTCGATTCTATCCAGATATAGACGAATGTCAGGGGAACGTGACACGTCATCAGTGTAACATCAACGCCGCGTGCATCAACCTGCCTGGCAAGCACCTGTGCAAGTGCAAACTCGGTTACGCGGGAAACGGTATAAACTGCAGACGTGAGTTTCTTCCACATGTAACTCTCATTTTACTTTTCGTACTTTCTTGCTAAATCTGTCATACCCCTTCCCGTCTCACAACTCACACCTTATTTCCTCTCCAGTCATTTTATAGTCCCTTGACCATATCCCTTCAGTACATTCCCCAGTCGTATATCCTTCCAGACGCACCAACTGACACCGGTTTCCCTCTCCTGTCATCCGATCCAGTCATATTACAATCCTCTGACCAAACCACTTCAATTTGTTCCCCAGTGGTGTATCCTTCTGGACTCACCAACTGACACCTTATTTCCTCTCCAGCCATCCGATCCAGTCACCCGATCCAGTCATATTATAGTCCCCTAACTAAACCACTTCAGTTTGTTCCCTATCGTATATCCTTCTGGACTCACCAACTGATACCTTATTTCCTCACCAGTCAGCCGATCCATTCTCTCTATAATCCCCTGACTAAACCGGGTCGAATATCCCCCCGTTGTCATCAACTGACACCTTATTCTCTCTATCTCCAGTCATTCGACACAATTACCTTATAGTCCTCTGACCAAACCACTTCAGTTCATTCCCGGTCGTATATCCTTTTGGACTCACCAACTGACACCTTATTTCCTCCCCATTCCTCCGATCCAGTCAACTTAAACTCCCCTGACCAAACGACTTCAGATTGTTCCCCGGCAGTATATCGTTCCAGACTCATCAACTGACACCTTATTTCCTCCCCAGTTTTCCGATCCAGTCACCTTATAGTACCCTGACCAAACCACTTCAGTTCATTCCCTGAATGCTGGACTGACTTCAATATGTGTTTAAGTTATAGCATGGGCATAAATCGCCATGTACAATCTCCCCACTGTGCATGCCACAGGCCTCAAATTTATTAGTTTCGTCCAAACGTTTTTCCATCAAAGCAGGCTAACGTTGCAATCAAAATCTTGGATTGACCTTTGACCCCACCAGGTGTTGAAGACTGCTCGCCTCTGCCAAATCCCGAGAACGGACGAGTCATCTTAACAAACAGAGTCGCCCGGTATGAGTGTTATCCAGGTTTTCATCGTTATGGTCCCGGAATCAGGCTGTGTCGTAGGGGAAAATGGAGCAGAGTTGCACCAAAGTGTGTAGAAGCCAGACGTAAGTTAACTGACATCTACTACCGTATTTGACCTCAAATTTCCTCCGGGACTAAGTTACTAATTTTGCCTGATTGGGTGAGTTTTACTGATCTTATAAAGGCGTTATATATTTAACGTTGGGTGATTTCTTAAGTACTGGAAAGTTTGTTCTCGAAAAGTAATATTTTGTGACCTTTATTTTTAGTTGTACCCCTTTTATAGTATTGTATTTCTGCCTAAACCAGGATTCTGCTGGTGGACTAAGCATTCCCGAGGCTTGGCCCCTTTGCATTGTTTTGACGTGATTGTATATTAAATGTGATAACAACACAGCGGTTTGAGTAATCTAGACAAGTGACGTCTAATAAATTGCAATTAACATCACTGCTTTTTTTTTTACGTAATTCTTAAGCCATGGTGCTAGGAGCCGTGCAATTTGATACTATTTAGCATTACATTAAGCGTTAGAATAAAACTGTAAACTGACAAGAGGCAGTATTTCACCGGTCATGTTAGACCATTTGCCAACTATCACACTCGTCGTTGCTCTGTATTTACTCTATGTGCTGTACTTCTTATATAGTATTCTAAACATGTAATTTGGGATAAGTTTTGGGGTCCAGACCAGATTGATCATCGTTTAGGTGATTGCCACGTTACCAGTTTGCAAACAAGTGGCTATCGTAACGGTAGAAACGAGCATCACACAATTCAGCTTAGGTCCGAATTACTTTAGGCGAGAAAAAGCTCTCTACTAACTGGTGGTCATTCAGTCTATGGGTGTTACATTCGTATACCAGCCGTCTACTGTAATGGACGTTCCAGGTCTATAAAACAACGTTCAACACAAACCAACAACGAGACAAAAAAAAAAAATATACAAATTGTCGGACAGATTCAGGTAAAGAGGGATGATCAGCAGATTTCAACCCTGACGAAAACTCGCCAGGTATTTTCAAGGTAAATGAATTAAATCAGTTTGCAAATGATGTCCCTCTACATACTGTGGTATAGCCATTGCAATCCTACATCTTTGTTGCTGTGTAGCCAACAGCTGCCGTACGCCACGCGCTCCGCTTCACGGGACTGTGGCTGGGGCAAATTTTGAGAAAGGACAGATGATCCGCTATTTCTGTGACAAGGGCTATGTACTGGAGGGACCGGAAACACGAAACTGCTCCGAAAGTCTGCGGTGGACCGGCATCCGGCCTGTTTGTGTTCAGGAAGGTTTGTACAGAACGCACAAATGGAAGACGTTAATCCCATCAGACGTTTCCCATCATTGCAAATTTCCCAACATCTTTTCCAGCATGTATTTGTATAAAAATTGGGAAATCCCCGCTTTGGGAGAATTCTGGGAAGTTAGCATTAAGAATAATTAAATCACGGAATCAACCCTATAAAATTATCTTCATGAATGTAGGACTAGAGAATTTTACTTCACGAAAGAAGGCCAGCATAATGATTGACTCAAGAAAGGAGGTTTATAGAAAGATAAATTCACGGAAATAAGCCTATATATAGAATGATTAAATCTCGTAAGTAGGCCTATAGAATAATTAATTGCGAAAGCAAGCCTATAGAATGATTACTTCTCGGGATCTAATTAGGTGTTAGAATGATTACATCACGAAAGTAGACCGACAGAACGTGGGAAAGTCTGTCAGCAACCTGTGGATGATCGTGGGTTTCCCCGGTCTCTGCCCGGTTTCATTTCGCCATGATGCTGGCCACCATCGTCTAAGTGAAATATTCTTGAGTATAGCGTAAAGCACCAATTAAATAAATAAATAAACAAAATGACTAATAAATCCCAGAAGTAATCCATTATAGGATGCGTTGCCCGAACGACGTAAAAGGGACTGCTAAACAACAAAACCTTATCCTTATGTAGTCAGTTAGTGAGTCACTCAGTCTAGCACATTGTTATCTCTCTTAGCGGTTCAAATCCAGCTCTGGCTCTTTTGTCCGCGGCTCGAAGGCATCAGTGTTGTCAGTTACATGAAGCAGGGCGATGATATGCTCCGGGCCCATAAATATATGACACATATACACGTCGTCGTATAATTTAGGGTCGGGTCATATCAAAGATTTTAAAAATGGTACTTTTTGCTGCCTCGCTTGGAGCTCAGCACTGAGAGGTTAAAGCAAGGAAACAGGACTGATTGGCCCAGAAGCAGGACCTTGACGTCATTTTGTTGACGTCAGATGTTCCTTTCCCAGCGCACCATGATGACATAAAAGACAGCGCGACGCCGTAATAGAAACTGATACATTGTATCATTGTGAACGTGCTACAATCCACTTTTGACGCAACCAAGGTCTCAAGGTCCAGCTTCACATTAGCGCTACCTCACGGGACTAAAAAATATGCCGCCTCCCCACTGAAAAATTCTTGAGCGCGACTTCACTAAAACTCGATTTGTTTTTTGTGCATGCGTATGAGGTTGGAGGACTTGTGTCTAGCCAGCAGGCAGGGCAGGTACGGATCGATAATGCGCCGTCTCCTACAGCCCTGTCTCGCCTGATATTTGGGACAGCAGTCTTATTTGCTCTTTGTCACCATATAACTGTTGTTATGTTTTTTTTTATTTTTGTTTTTATTGATAAATTATGTGAATGAAAATCTCCGCATAATCATACTGATTCATGACATATTCTCTACAGCTTCCAGGTCCGTCACAGAAATTGCCGAGACACTCAAAGACAAAATTTCGGACATCAGCGCTGGTTCGTCTACAGGTAAAGTTTCTCAGACACGGGTGTTTTATTTTTTTTATTTTTGCACATATATATCACATTTTGATCGTACATGGCTGGTTTCCGAGACTACATATCGATCAGGAGAGCCCATCAATGCGTCGGATATATTCATATCATGTATGCAGTATTCGCGATAAAAAAAGAGCTGAGCTTCTGTCTGTTTATTACTGTCCAAACAAAGACCAACGCGTCACCTCAGTCTTGCAATTTATTCACTATGGGTGAGTTCAAGTCCGCTCCGACCGTACGTGGAACGGTCTGCCAACCACCTGCGGATGGTCGTGGGTTACCCGGGGCTCTGCTTGGTTTCCGCCTACCATAATGTTGGCCGCCGTCGTATTAGTGAAATATTCTTGAGTATGGCGTAAGACACCAATCAGATGAATAAATAAATAAATTCACTGTAGGTTAAGATAGGTAAAAATATTCCCTCACGCATCTGTTCTCATATTTACTCATTTAATACTTCATCCACCCATTCACCCATTAGTATATACATTCATTTACAAACCAACCACGCAACCGTTTGCATATTTGTCATGCATAACTCACCTCGCAACCGTTCCTAAAGTTGCTCATTCATGAAAGCATCACACAGCTCCGTAAACAGTGCATTTATTCATTCATGAATCCACCACGCGATCGTTCGTCTAGCTGTTCATTCAAAAATCCACCACGAGATCGTTCGTCTAGCTATTCATTCAAGAATCCACCACACAACCTTCGTATTTTTTTCGTTTCATTTATTAATTATTCCAGGCATCTGTTAGCATGTGGGTTCGTTCAAGAATCCACTACTGTGCCCTTCATACATATAAATGTGTTCATTAAAAGTATGAACGTGTATATGATTTCAAATATAAATTCAT